>NW_008246107.1:341220-384751 GCF_000281045.1 Saprolegnia diclina VS20 | reverse complement strand
TCGGGTTGCCGCAGTGCGTTTCTGCACGCGCCCGTCCGCCTCGTCGAAGCCATGTACAAGTGCACGGTGCAGTGCCAGTCGGAGCAGCTCGGCAAGCTCTACAGGTACGTCTTCTTCCACCTCATTGCATATAAGATCACAACGATTAGTGTGTTTGCCAAGCGCCGGGCGCGGGTCGTCGGCGAAGAACTCACGGACGGCAGCGCGCTCTTCAGCGTCGAGGCGTATCTGCCGGTCGTCGAGAGCTTTGGCTTTGCGACCGAGCTCCTCAAGAACACAAGTGGCAACGCGAGCAACCCGCAGCTGCTCTTTGACCACTGGGCCGTCATGCCCGACGACCCGTTCTTCCAGCCGACGACGGACGAGGAGCGCGAGGACTATGGCGAGGCGATCGCCGAGCACAACGCGGTCCGGAAGCTCCTCGAGGGCGTCCGGAAGCGCAAGGGTCTCTCGCGCGAAGAGAAGATCGTCGTCCACGCCGAGAAGCAGCGCACGCTCGGCCGCAACAAGTAGACCTTTTGCGCAATATGACGAAAATACACAAACATGCTTTCTCCCACAGGAAATAAGAAGAAAAAGCTTGCACGTGCGGGGATGGAAGCGCGTAGAGACTCCTCGTTCTGTTGAAGACAAGATGAAGACAAGATGATGCCGAGCTGAAGGGGATGGCTCGCTTCGAGATAATGGCGAAAGATGCCAAGGAGTCGGTTGTTCTGGCACTGGCGCTCGGTGCGGATGGTACCTTGCAGCCCCGGATCTTGCAGCATTCTTGGTCCATGGCAGCCTCCAACGACTTCGTCGCTACTTCTTGCTCCGCCAATGCGTCGTTCCTAGCACGTTGTTGTTGTGCCGCAGCATCCTAGGCCTGTGTTGACTGCCTGAGCGCTCGACCGACCTTCGTTTAGAATACTTGACTGACGTGCTGCGAAAAGGCCTTCTGTGCTGAGAAGGCTCTGCACCAGTTTCCTTTCAACACGGCGGCTATTTAATAGCCGCCGTGTTTATTTGGTGTACTTGGGTGAGCAAGTACAATTGTGTCTGCACGCGGTTGTCTAAATCCACTGGCCACAATGGTCGCTGCTCTGACGCCTGCCACAAATCTTGAAGTCGGACGTGTTCATGCCTGCTCTTGACTCGGAGCATTCCCTCACCTCACTTTACATTTCCTCGACTCTCACCCAACTCACCAACATAAACGTCGGGGGCCCAAAGGTCGACTTCGACCCCCTCATGGCTATCACGAGCTTCTACAGCTTTGCCGACCTGGAGCCCGCGCTTCAGCACCGCGCCGTTCAAGCCGCTATCGCCGACATCGAAGGCCGCTACAACATGGTCAACTTTGCCCAAATCATGACCAACTTGACCATCGTAGCGCAACTGCTCGCCACGGCGTTTGCTGGGTCCAAGGGTCACGTCTGCAACACCGCCGTGCTCATGCGCACGTGCAACTACCAGACCTTGGTCAAGGACATGCAGCTCACATGTGCCTCCTTCGTGCGCGGCTGCATCAAAGCCCTCCAGGACTTCCAGACGGCGCTCGAGCTCATGAACGACGACCAGAGCGGGGAGGCGCTCGAGGTGCTGGCCATGACCCGCAACATTGCCGTCACTATGGCAGGCAAGGCCTCCGAGCTCGTCACCAAGTCCGTGGACATGAGCAACCTTGCCAAGCACACAGCCGAGCAGGCGAGGGACGAGCTCGACGCACACAAGGACGCCAAGGAGCGCGAAATGACCATGCATGTGGCCCGCGCGAAGGACCAGGCCGTCCAGTCCCTCGAAGTGGCTGTCCGGTCACTCGCACAGGTCAAGACGGTCTTCGAGAATACCCGCGTCTACTGGGAGACGGTCAAGGTCAACAGCGAGGAGCTCGCAGACCCCGCCCTAAAAAAAATGACCATCTTCAAGGCCAAGCCCGCGCTCCTCAAGCAACAATTGAACAAGAAGTGGTGCGAGTGGCTCGTCCTCGCCAAGATCAACAACTCGGCGGCCGTTGGCATGATCAGCGTCGCTCAACAGGTCGACTACGTCATGTGCAACCTGCCCACGACGGCGGAGGCCAAACAACGGCTCCCCGCACTAATCTACAAGATCCAGGCCCAGCTCGGAATCACTGGCTCGTGAACAGCAGCAGCTGGAGTACGATGAACCATAGACAGCTTGCTCCAGGGCTCCATCGTACATTCGAATGTCGAACTCTGATCCTCAGATATCCCAGAGCTCAACCAAATTCTATCTGACACGACTGCAGCCCCGATGAAAGTGATCGAGTACTGGTGGACGCACACGCACTGTACACATGGATCTATCTCAGCTGGGTCTATCTGAACTGCCGCAGTAAATATATGGGTATGTCTGTATCTACGACGAGGGATCGCCGGAGCCTGTTGTTGGGACGCTGTCAGTTGTCCATTCGCAGGCCTCGAACGACTACGTTTGTCTCAACCGCGTCAGGTGTAGGTCCTGTGGCTCCATCTTCGCCACTTTACGAACGACCACCCTCGGTGTAGGTCGATGTTCGAAAGGCTTAACGGCCGTGTCACTCTTGCTCGCGTTGCCGTCGTGGGCTCCTCTGCTACTGCCGCTACTAACACTGGCGGGGATCGAAGCGGGGAATAGAAGCTAGCGCACTAATATATAAGTTGAAAAAGAGTCGTAAATCAAAACGTTGCGTCGTCCGGCACATCCGGTCGGTCGAGGCTGCTGGGCATCGGGGCCGCGATGATGTCGAGGATGGCCTGGTGGGCTCGCCGCGACCGCGCGCTCGTCTGCACGGCCGCCTCAATCTGCGTGAGGAGCTCGTAAAGGTACCCGATCTCCGAGTGAATGAACTCGGCTTGCTGCTTGAGCTTGGCGTTGTCGCGCACGAGGTCTTCCTGGAGGCAACGCGCAATGTCCATCTCGCGCAAGGTCGCGACGAACGAGATCGGGTCGTCGTCGACCTGCGACTCGGTCATGGAGCTGATGGTTGGGCACTCGCTCACGGTGCCATCGCTCGACGAGTCGCAGCTCACGGCCTCGAGTAGCCGTCGCCGCGGGATGCCCGAGGCCATGCGCGGGATGCGCGACGCCGCCTTGGCCTTCTTGGCGCTGCCGGGCGCCGATGGCTTGAAGAGGCGAGGGATCTTGGACTGGATGGAGGAGGCGCCGTGGTGGTGCTGCCGCTTGCGCTCCTTCGCCCCGTCGTCCGAGGTCGCGCCGTCATGGGCCGCCATGAGGAGGCTAATCGCACCGGCTTTGTGTTGCAAATGGACACCTGGAACCCTCGGCGCCGTATCCGGATGCCGGATACGCGTAGGCAGAGGCGAAACTCCTCGCTCTGGTGAAGATGAGATCGAGTCTGTCGCCCAGTCGGCTGCCTGTGCCAGCAGAGCGACCGGTGGATCGTGGGATCATGTCGGAAGGAGGATCATGGTCCTGATATTGTCTGGTATTTGGCAGTCATTGCTCTCGACACTCGTGGCAGCAGGTGAGGACGAGGATCCTAGAGTAAGAAGGATTGTCCTAGAGACAATGGCACCCAACCAGGCATATTGAAGACACTCTCATGCGCATGCATGGCCAGGCGACGCTCGACACGTCCGTCTAGCCCTCGTCAAGCCATTGCTCTGCCTGAACGAGGCCGACAATACCTCGTGCTTTTTAACTTGTTAGGTAACAGTGCTCGAAAAGCCATCTGGAGTGTTCAGTTTCACACAAGCGGCCAGCAGCAACCATGGGTCTGCTCGAGTGGCTCCTCTGGACGATGCTCGCGCAGGGCAGCGCGCTCGGGACCTTCCTCCTCATGTTCATCGCCACGAGCGCCGTCGTGCAGTTCTGCGCGTTCCGCTTCCTGCGCTTTGCGCCGCGCTGTTCGCTGGTCCCCGCCGCCTTTGTGGCGCTGCCGCCGGACGCGCAGCTCGCCCAAGTCTACGGGGCCTTCGCCATCGGTGGCATCGCCACTTGGGCTACTACCGTGCTCATCGTGCACATCTGGGACCTGCCGCCGCGCACGTACCTCGGGTTCGCGTACTCGTGCTTCACGGGTGGCACGTACGGCCTTGGCCAGTTCTTCCAGCAGTACTACCCCTAGGAGCCCTCCAAAATACACGAAGTAGTATGATTAGAGACACATGGCGACGACGACTAGAGAGACGAGACGGAGACTAGGACGACTGCAGGTCGTGGGTCATGTCGTCGCGCAGCTGGCGGAAGAACGCAAGCTCCTGGTCCACCGACGCCTACGCACCACACTCATAGATCCATATCCAGAGCATAACTGTGTACCAGCGGTCGGCCGGTGGTCGCCACGTGGAGGGGCGGCGCTTGCTTGAGCTGCTGGAGGAAGCTGCCGACTTCGACCTTGGCCGAGGACGAGAGGGCGAACGGTAAATTCGCCTCGTCGACCGGCGGCGACTCGAGGGGCGAGAGACAGCCGAGGTCCAGCACCGACGGCGCAATGCCCCACACGCTGCTGCCGCCGCTCGCGACTTCAAACGACTCGCTTCGCCGGCGCTCGTGCTTGGCGTCTACGCACGTCAAGTTCCCCATAAGAACGTAGAGAGTCTAGGACGAGACCGCGGGTCGGGTGGAACTGCAGCCGCGTGGCCGGAACGTTCTGGGGCGACGCTGACGGCGCCTCGCCCGCCAGCGCTCGGAACGGCGGGCTGCTCGAGAAGAAGGGCGGTGTCGTTCGCGCCGAGCGCTGCTTCTCCGTCGCCACCGAGAAGGGCAGCTGCGACGACGACGACGACTTGTCGCTATCGGCGCTGCCGGGCCGGAATTTGCCGTCGAGCTGAAAGCCGTCGAGCGGTGCCATCGCGCGCACGGGCGTTCCGATCGGGACGGGCGCCGAGTTGGGGTGCAGCGGTGGCGTCTGGAAGCTGGCCTTGGCCATCGTTTCAAGCACCGACACCGGCTTCATGGACGGGCGCCTGCAAAATAGCATTTGTACTAAGTAACTAAGAAGAGGAGGGAGGTACCGGAGCTGCTCGGGAGCATCCAGCGAGTGGGCTTGCTTGGGTGGTGCAGTGTCTCGGCGCGGGTACGACGGTGCGTCGACTAGCAGCAGCATGTTCCGACTGCACATATACGGCAATGTACCGGCAGTCGTTGCGACGTGCGGAATGGCCATCGGCTGCGATGTGGCGTACGGTGTCGCATCTGGGACGTTCTGTCAACTTTGATGATGGAGAATATTGTTGATAATACCTCGGCGAAGCATGTCATCTTCCTGGACGACCATGCGCGCGGGACCGAGCAGCGGGGACGGCGCCGGCTTGGTCTGCGGCGTCGTGGGCACGTAGTCCTGGATGATGGCGTGCTCGAGCGTCGGTGACACATCGTTCGCGACGGGGGATGGCGGCGCCATTTGCTCAATCGCCGCGAGTACGTCTGCCGTCTGCTTGCGGTACATGACCCCGACCATGACGACGCCAAACATCGTGTCGACGGGCTGGAAGCTGTACCGCTGCTTCGTCGTCGCCGTGTCAAACTGCAGTGGCATCTGCGCTTCGCTCTGGCCGAGGTGGTAGCTCAAGCCCACGAGCGCATGGCCGAGATCTTCCTGCTGGAACTTGAGCTGCTGGCTCACGTGGAACGCCGGCAAAATGCGTACGAGGCAGAAGAGCGACCGGAGCAAGATTGCGAGCTGCTGCACGACCTTGCGCAGCTGCGCGATAAAGTTGCCGGGTGCGGTCGCGCCATGCGCGCTGCTCGTCGAGTACGTGAGCTGCCAGCGCTCGAGGAGTGTGTCGCCCATCGAGATGTCGAGGTAGAGCGGGTCGTGGACGTTGGCCTTGACGGGCGCCATGGCCTCGCGCACGCAGGGTACCTCGACCATGTCAAAGTACAGCTACAGCCTTCAACATGACGCCAGGGTTAGCAGCATACAGGCGGACGTACGCGGGTGTTGCGCGGCGCGGCGCCGGCGGGAAAGTGCACGCGGCTCATGAGCACGAGCTCGACGGCCTTGTAGAAGGCCTCGAGGACGACGTGGTCCGTCTGCACCTGGCGCGTCGGCGACGTCCGCAGCGACGCGCTCCGCTCGAGGTGCGTCGACTGCATCATCGCTCTGATCTTTCTTCCAAAAAGAACCGGCAAGGGCTTGATCCGGATACGGGGCAAAAGATAACCGGTTTCGAGGCGGCTCGCGAACAGAGGTGAGGTGCGTTGCCCTCAAGTGACGTATTGACAAATCCTGACTATTCCACTGCACATTTAGCAGTAGCTACTCGTAGTTGCTTCCACTTTGCCAGCATCGGTCCTCGCAAAGACGTATGCAGCCTGTTGTGCCCGGTTTGCGAGGACGAGCCAAAGAGAAGGAAACGTCTACGCTGCGCGGTCGGGCGTCACCATATCGCGCTGACGGTTTGTGAGTTTGAGATTAGCGAGTAGGCGCCTTAAATCGTGCGGTGTGGAATGCGATGGCCCAACGTCTGCACTGCGCTTGCATCACATTTGCCGACTAGCTACGTATAGCCCTGCGCAGATAGCTATACGTCGAGCACTGTTATGCACATTCTCTTACTGTTGTACACATGGTGTGGGGAGCTCGCGAGTCATGGCAGTGAGAGTTATACCGCAGCAGACATTGGCGCGCGCAAATTACTTGTGGAAACGATTTTGATTGGCTAGTTGTCAAACATTTTGGCCAATCCCAGATGCGAATAAACCACGATGGTGTGATGTGGGAGAGCTGGAGTCTGTCAACCAACATTTTTTACGAAATCGCTCCTACTTGGCACATCGATAGAAATGACTTTGGAGAGCGGAACGCGCTACACCGCGTCGCCGTTGGAGGTCTACAAGGCACGAAATGGCTTGTCAAAAATACGTCGTCAAATAGCCACGAATAGCCACGTTTAGTATCCGGTGTTGTCCGGATGTTGGGACTTCTCGAAACGTGGCCAGCATGACGGCGCGGTGGAGCACGCGGCTGCTGAACCTCCGGACGCGCGTCCTGTACAAGACCAACAAGCTCAAGTACGACACGCAGAAGACGGCCGAGCGCTTCTGGTACGGCTCCAAGAACGTCGGCAACGCGACAGTCCGGGTCCCGTTCATGATCACGACGCAGATGAAGCTCGACCTCGCCAAAGCCGGGTTTCCTGCAGCGTCTATTGGCGCGCTCACACCGGCCGAGGCCCACCGCGTGCTGCAGCAAAAGATTTCGTTCGACGCGTACGTGGCGTCGCCAGCGAGCCCAGCGCCCACGCCAGTTGCGCCTTCCTCGGTGGCCGTCGTGTCGGCGCCGGAGCCTGTCGACACAAGCTCGTCGGCTGTGGCGCTGGTCGTGGAGCCCGCAGAGCCCATTGCGAGCGAGAGCGCAGTGTCATCGGCTGTCGTCCTTGTGCCCGACGCGCCCAAGCAGGCGCCGTAGTAGTAATAGACGTAGTGCAATAGAGGCGTGCTCGTGACCCGATAGTAGTTTTGTCCAAGTTGGCTCCACGAGTCCTCGCTACCTGAGGAGCTATTCTGCTGTTGCAAATCTCCCAACGGACTCATCGTGATGCCAGCACAATCAGTCGAGAGCTCGTCGTCATCACAGTTGGTCGACTCGGTGGCGTCAAATATGCATGGATTCAAAGTTAGTTCTACTGCTTGTGCGCCTTGCGGAGGGCGATCACGATCGCGCACGAGCAAATGATGACGGCGCCGAGGACGCTCCAGAGGTTGATGGCTTCGCGCAGAAGCGTAATGTCCCAGATGAAGACAAAGACAATGTCGAGGTACCGCATGACGGACGCAATCCCGACGTTCTCGAGCTGGAAACCCTTGGTCATGAAGAGCTGACCCACAAAGCCGAGGACGCCCGTGGCCACGGCCGCCGCCCACACGTCCGGCGTCAGCGTCACATTGATGCGCTAAACAACGTATACGGATGAGTACTCCATCGTATCTTCTGCTTCTACCTGCTCGACAAGAAGCATCCAGAGACCCGACCCGATCGTGCACGTAAGCATGAAGTACTGGATGACGACCATGAAGTGGAGGCCCTTGAGCCCCCGCACGACGACGTAGACGAGCGCTTGGCTGGCTGCTGCGCAGAGGCCGCCGACGACCGCAAACTTGGAGCCATGGACATCCTCTTCGGCCGACTCGCCAAAGAGGAACGACGGCCGAGAGACGCAGACGACGCCGATGAACGAGCAAAGCGCGCAGCCAAACGAGACCGGGTCAATGGTTTCGTGCAGGATGAGCGCGCCCTATACGTACATATCAGTTCTGAGATGGTGCGAAATATCGAGCGTCGTACGAGGAAGAAGGACCAGACGGGGCTCGTAAAGATGATGACGCTGGCGTCGGCCAGCACCATTTGGGACATGGTCCAAAAGCCCAGCGACATGGAGAGGAAGCCGACAAAGCAGCGGATCGCGAGGAAGAAGCGGTACTCGGGCGCGACGTACAAGCTCACGCGCTGGCACTTGACCGCCATCTACGCAAACGATAAGCTTGCAACCAAGCTCATTGCAGAAGCCGTACGAGGATGAGGATCCAGGCAAAGCCCGAGCGCCAGAAGACCGTCTCCATCGACGACATGACGTAGCTCTCGTACCTAGACAGAATGAGATGCATGGACGAAGAGTCGTGACGGTACTTGATGGCGCAGGACATGAGGCTGAAGGTGAAGGCCGAGCACGCGACGAGCGAGAGGCCGAGGAGGTGGTGGTGCACCGGCGCCTCCGGCTTGGGCGACACGAGCGGGAGGACCTCGGACTTGGATGCCATCGTTCGTGCGGGCAGATTGCAGTTTGACGGACGCCGGTCTTATTCGGATAGGGACGAACCAATCATTGGCGACGTCGACGTCGGAACGAGCCACCGGAACCAAGCCGTCGTCGTGCAGTCCTCTACGTCGACTAGAAGGAGCTCTACATTTAGAAGGGCCAACGTCCATGAGAACGGCAGGAGGTTGTACTACGTTGAATTTTCTGAGCAGCAGCCATGATCAAGGACAGAGCAACCAGCTTGGCGGGGCGTCGTGGCAGGTCCATGCAAAAGTGATCAACCAGTTGATGAGCCTAACGACGGCTGGTGCTTGGCGCGCGAATGAGCAGTGCATTCTTCCTCGCGCTTCGATTCCAAGCAGCCGAGAGCCGCATCGTCGATTGGCGTCGTTCGTTGATTGTTGTCGAAGGCACGGTGGTCGCCATCTGCCTCCGATCCTGAATGTCGCGGTACGACGAACGGGCACACGACTCACTCGATCCACGCCTAGCTATCCACGCTTGCAGTATTGATCTATCTTATCCAAGGTATATCCATCCATGTATCCAAAGCGACTGCAACCATCATACATGTACAAGTTTACGAGCTCAACGAGAGCTCGTCGCTGGCTGCAGCCAAAGGGATCCTGGGCTCGACTGCGCCGCGATTGGCGGAAAAGCAACCCATTTAGGGCCAATCCTAGCATCGATCAACTCCTTCAAAACAAGGAGCCTCGCAGGTTCTGTGGCGCGTTGCCCCTGTGTTCAGCTGCGTCTGTACGACCCGTGTCAAATCGCAAGCGAAAAGGTTGAAGTGGGAAAATTTATTTCTTTTGCAGCAATAAAAATACAAAATCCCAGCTTCCAGCACGACGATGGCCAGCTACGACGGCGTCGCGGTCTCGCCCTCCAAGAAGCAGGCGCTGCTTGGCGACGCTGCACCTCTCCGCATCGTCGTCGTCTCGGGCAAGGGCCTCGTCGCGCTCGGCAGCGACGGCCTCACGAGCAACTGCATGTGCGAAGCCACGCTCATCCTGCGCGGAGGCAAGACCACGACGACCAAAACCAAGGTCGCCAAGATGACGCGCAACCCGCTGTGGCACTGCCCCGTGGCCTTGGACGCGCATGCTGTCGCCGACATTGAGAGCCTCCAGATCGCGGTGCGCCACGTCTCGGGCTTTACGTCCAAAGAGATGGGCGTCGCCGTGATCCCGAGCGACTTTTTCCTTGGCGAGCAAGTACGCAGTACCTCGTAACGATCAAGATGCCCACTGACGCTTCCTGTAGAACGCCGAGCAGTGGTTTGACCTCGCGCCCACGTCGACCATGATGCGCCAGACGTCGTTCCGCGAAGATCGGCCGTACGGCCAAGTGTGCGTGAGCTTGTCCTCAACTACGGCGCCGCGGTCGCAGGGCAACTCGTCTGTACTCTCCGCATCGTCGAGCGTTCCGGCCGCTGCTTCGTCCGATGCATCGGTCGTGCGCAAGCATGATCCTGTCGCCGAGCTCGTTGCCGTCCGCAACTGCCACCAGTCGCTGCCGCAGCCAGGCGAGACGTGGTATGTCATCGCCGCGTCGTGGGTTGAAGCATGGCTCGTAACTCTACATCGATTTCAATGGGCCAGAGCTCACGTCGTGCATTAGACCTTTGTGGCCAAGAAGTCCAATGACGCGCCCGGCGAGGTCGCCAACCAGAGCCTCCTGGACCCCACAACCGGGCGGCTTCGCGCCACGGTGCATCTCAAGACGGACGCGCGGTGCGTCCGACGTCTCTGACGTACACATACCTACTGACGACAATGTAGGCTTATCGATCCGCAGAGCTGGGCGCTCTATCGTCGTTGGTACGGCGGCGGTCCTGTCATCGCGGTGCAGGTCCCGACCGACGTCCGCAGCGTCGGGCGCTGGATGGCCAAGCTCGATCTGCCGTCCGTCGCCGTCGTTCACGCCCCGTAGTGCTCTTATATCTATCAGCTGTGCTTTTGTGCATCTCTAACACTTGAATGAATCTGTCGTGGTCGCCCGTCTGGTCTCTGGTTCGGATCGAAATAGGCTCGCCTGTCTTGGACTGCAGTTACCGACTCTAATTCCGGCTCGCTATGGTCCCGCTGGCGGCGCCGGGTACACGCTCGACGCGGGGCAGCACCGTCGAGGGCCTCGTCTCGCCCAAGATGAGCGTTGTCGCATCGTCGCTCTCGAGTGGCAACAGCCTCCCGGCCTTGCCGCGCACCGACCCGGCGCTCGGCGCCCTCAAGGCGCGCAAGAAGATGATGCAGAAGCAGCCGCCGACGTCGCGCCCGCAAACGGCGGCCGGTGATTTTGACGGCGTCATCTACCAGAGCCGCATCAAGGCGCCAAAGGCGTACGAGACCTCGAGCGTCAAGGAGCGCTGGCTCCTCGCGGCCGTGCGCACGGTGCACACGGCCGACGCGCTCTTGAGCAACAACAGTCTCAGCGGCGCCGGTAACGCGTACAAGCACCTGCACAACGCCGAGGCGCGGGCCCGGTGCGCCGAGTCGCTCTACAAACTGTCGAAACAGCCGCTCTCGGAGCTCATGATCATCCAGTCGGGCGCGATCCAGGTGCGCACACGGTGGTTGTCCAAAGACTCTTCAATTCGGTAGAACATTGCCGACCTCACGGACGTCGAAGACACGCACCTCGCCCACTACTGCGCTGCGACGCTGGCCAACCTCACGTCCACGACGGCCGACGAGGTCATTGGCGACTCCTGATACCTTGATACGAAAGAATTTGTAGACGTTGGGGGCGTTCATCGCCAAGAAGGGCATCCCTGTCGTCCTCGAGATCTCGTGGTCGCCGAGTTACGACGTCAAGTGTCTCTGCGCGCTCACGCTCTGTCGGCTCTCGATTGCGCCGGCGTTTGCAAAGTTCCTGCACTCGTCCAAAGCGGTACCTGTCGCAAAGATTGATAGATTGATACTATTGCGCAGATCATTGAGCTCGCGACGATGCTGTCGCTGCCGTACGCGCCGCTGCAGCAGCTCTGCGTCCAGGCGCTGAGCAACATGATCGCGCACGGCTGTGAGTTTCCCGAAAAGCTCTTTGCGGGCGGCGGCTCCAACGCGCACACGAATCTCGGCGTCATCCTCGCGCTCTCCCAGCTCGTCCAAGACCCCAAGCACGGTGGACCAAATACTAGTGAACGAGTTGTCTTCACAGTAGCGCAGGTCCGTTCGCGGCGGCTGTCATTTACAACATGAGTCTCCAGCCGTCGAGTGCGTCCGGCGCCGTCCGAGGCAGCGTCGGCGAGCTCCTCTACACCCTCGTGCACGCACCGCACGTGCACCTCCAGTACGCAAAACGGACGGACTACTGGTCTACGTTGAGCTAGGAACCGGTCGCGGCTCCAGACGGTCCAGTCGATCAAAGACATTGTTCTCCACGACGAGCAGATGGGCATCTCGCGCCTCCTCACCCGCGCGCTTGGTCACTTTTCCAAGTACTTGGACCTGCACTTGCTGCTTGGCGCGTGGAGTCTCAAAGCAACCTTGTACCTGCTCTCGCTCTACGAGTCGATGCGGTCGACGCACGCCGACGTCTTCGACTTCATTTTGGCGCCAGCGAGCCGCGTGCTCGCGAACTTGTCAGCGAACGACGAGTTTGTCAAGATCGTCCTCTCGGAAAACGAGCCGCTCGTCAAGCGCACGGTCGATCTCTTCAAGTGGGCCGCCTCCAACGACGAGTGCGCGCACAACACGATTCGCACGTTCGCGAACCTCACGCGCAACGCCCGCTGCACCAAGGTGCTCGTCGCTTCCAACGTCGTGCCTGTCCTCAATACCGTACGTACATAAAGAATCCAGTCAGCTGCAAAGGCGGTCTATAGGCGCTGCTGCTGCCACCAACGACGCCACACCTCCCGAGCCTGAAGGAAGACGCGCTAGTTGCGCTGATCAACATTGCGTGCCACCAGCAGATGCCCGAGAGCTGCTTCGCGCTGGAGCTGGACACGAGCCTCGCGTTTTCGTTCGAAGCGCACAAGGCCGCGTCGCCTGCGTTCGGCTACGCGGTCGCCAAGACCATGTGCTACTGGACCTTTGACGCGCGGCTGCGAGCGATGGTGCTGGGGGACATGGACTTTCTCATGGAGGCGCTCCTCTTCGGCTTTTACTTTCCGCTGCCCCAGAAAGCAGCGGCCTCCGACGCCTTTCACTCGGTCAAGCCCCGCACCGCGTCGCCCCTCGACGCGTTCGACGACGACGCCGACGGTGTCCACGTACACTCTGCTTGTTTTGAGCTTTGAGATTCACGTTGAGATTCACGTTGAGGGTAGGCGCAATTGCGGTTTTTGGCTGCCATGTGCTACTGCGCGAGCGACGTGCGGTCCACCGACCACGTGCGCGCGCTCGTGCAAGTGATTTTAACGTCGATGGCCACGAGCCACGGCGCCATCGAGTACTATTGCGCTGGTATACTTGGATAATCGTCATCTATCCTATCCAAGAGTGTTATCTAGGTATCCTCTTTGCGCTCTCGCGCACGCTCTTGTGGCTCTTCCACAACGACGACGGCGGCATCGAAGCCGAGTGGGCGGCTGTCCTCTACGCTGCGCCGATCCAAGACGCCATTCTGCGCCTGAGCCGGTCGACACTGCAGACGCAGACGACCTACACCATGGGCACGCAGGCCTTCTGCACGAGCACGCTCTACCACGTGTGTGCGTCCGAACACACGAGCGCGCAAGCCCTCGCCGGTATCTCTACCGCGTGAAATTCCTTCATTATCGTTGCTTTGGCTAGTGCTCGTCGAAGCCTGCAACGAGAGCGAAGACCCGGCGACGCTCATGGCCTGCGCGTCGACGTTCGCGATCGTCTCGTTCACGGCGGCGGGGCGCGACCTGCTCCTCACCACCCACGGGCTAGCGCATGCCCTCAATAAGCTCGGGCGCGCGTCCGTGTGTCAGCAGAACGCGGCGATCGCAGCCTGCAACGTGGCCATCGCAGGGTCTCTCGCCCGCTTTTGACGAATCGGGTCGATGACGCGTCTCTAGGTGCATATGGAGCGCGGAGGAGCTCAAGGACTTTGTCGTTGTCGCGCTCTTGCGCTCCAACTCGAGCGACGCTATTCAGGTGCATGCCAAGACGCTCTACAACCTCTTGTCCCACCCGACGTCGCGGGTCCGATGCATCAACTCGATAGTTTCCTCATGGGACGTAGCATCAAGTGATCGAGGAAGGCGTGCTCTACTCGTTCCTAAAGCTCGCGCAGCTGCAGACCAACGGGCTCAGCGGCCTCGAGGAGACGCTCTCGCTCTGTCTGCACGCACTCTTCAACCTCAGCGACCACGCGGGCCACCACGAGACGCTGCTCAAGCTCGGCGTGACGCCCTTCCTCTTCACGGGGGTGAGCGGGCGACGGAAGCGCATGCTGCACTTCCTCAACGTCGACAGCCGCCGGTACACTGTCACTGCTACGCGCCAAGCGCTTAGGCGAAGTAGGTACGCGGTCGGGCTCCTCTGCAACCTCAGCGCTCGCGAAGCCAACCACAAGGAGCTCATCACCAACGCGCAGGTCGTCGACATCTTGCGAGCGCTCTGCGACGGCGACGTGGAGACGCGCGCGAGCGCGGCCATGACGGTGCGCAACCTCACCTTGCACTTGGGCAACGCCGAAGTGGTACGGTCACTGGTTGACTCTTGCCTGACGTATCACTGGTGCTAGATGTGCACGCGGAACCTGCTGAGCTTGCTCTTGGTCTTTATGACGTCGGGCCACGAGACCGTCCGGCGGCTCGCCGCTCAAGCCCTCGGCAACTGCTCGCTCGTGACGGAGCTCGTGCATTTGTTTCAGCAGCTCAATGTCGCCGACGCGCTCCTCATCGTTCTCCACACGCCGCACCTCGAGACCGAGACTGCCATCGCGATACTCAAGACACTCCACAACCTCGCACTCGACGATACGCTCGCCCTGCACCTGCTCCAGACGCAGGTATCTCCACCACCAGCCTTCTTATTCTACCATATTGTAGGTTGTGGCGCGCTGGCAGTTGCTACCTGCCGCCTTTTGGTCCAAGATCGAGCTAAGTGCCGTGGCGGCGGCCACTTGCCGTGTCTTGAGTCAAAAGCCCGAGGGTGTCGGTCTCGTTGCGAGCCAGCGCGCGGTGGAGCTGTGTCTGGTGCTCTGCGCGGGCAGTTTGCCCACGTCGTCGCTGGTCCTCGACTGCCTCGCGTGCCTTGGTCACCTCTCGTCGCACGTCGGCAGCCACCACATCCTCTTTGCCAGCAACGTTGTCTCGGCGGTGCACACGCTCATGGAAACCGCGCGACCGCTGCCGCCGACGCCAGTGGCGTTTGCAGAGCTCTACCTCTGCGCAACCGTGCTCTTGCGCAATTTGTCTCTGAGCGCCACTGTTGCCGACGCGCTGCACCATCATCATCCTCACCATCACCACCACCAAGTGCTGCTGCAGCACGTGCACCGCCACCCCAACGCGCCACTCACGCCGGCGGAGAACGCGGCCGCCTCCAGCCAGCTCATGAACGGCCTCGGATGGCTCACGGCCATGCTGCACGCGTTCGCAGCGGATGCGGACGAGGCGCGGTATGCCCGCATGTGCGCTGAGGTCTGCGTGGCCGTCGCCAACTTGACCAAGCTCAAGCGCCTGCGCCAAGGACTGCTCGACCTCGGGGTACTTCAAGTGCTCCTCGATATCCACGGACGGTTCGGCGCGGTATGTGGCGCGGAGACTGTAGTCGCTCAGACAATGCAGTAGAATCCAACGTATCGATTTATCAACCAGACGTGCTCGGTGACGCTGCACCGGTTGGCGGCCGAAGACTCGGCCACGATGGAGCCTGGCCTGATCGAAGCTCTGCTCTCGGGTCTCGACCACGCCGACACGGCCGTGCACGAGGTCGCGTTTCATGAATGACTTATCCCGTTCTCATTTTACGACGGAGCGTAGGGCGAGCGCGAAGAAGGCAAGGTCTCGCGACTGCCGCACAAGACGCCAGCGTATCTCACCACGTCCAAAGGCCTCTGTCGACAGACGTACCGGGACGTGCGCTGGGTCAACTACGTCGTGCAAGTGCCAAATGCCGCCGACGTGACGTGGGACTTGACGGCCGACCCGATGGCCATGAGCCGCATCCGAGGGCCGCTGCCGGCCATCCAGGACGTCAAGGACGCGCGCTGCCAAGTCGAGTGCGCGAGCGAGCGCGATACGAGCATCGTACTCGGCATCGACTCGGACAAGAAGGACATTGAGACGCCGCCGCTGCCCGTCGTGGCGACCGCCGAGAGCGAAGAGTACGGCCGCACCAAGCCGTTCGACCGCCACATGAAAACCAATCGCCGGCACAGTCGGCAGAACGTCCTCATGATGATGGCGCTGCCGCAACTCGAGCGTGACGCGGCGTCGTCCTCATCATAGATCCAATTTCTTTGTAATCAATGGTATAGCAACCGTGCGCTGGATTCGGTTATCGTTGGAGTTATGCGCGTGGCCGGAGGAGCTGCACGTGGAGATTCGCCGACTGGTACACGGCGTCGAGCGCATCGTGGGGCACTCGCTCGACGTCGTGCGACGCGGCGATGGCAGCGAGGAAGTGCGCGCCTTGGTTTCCCGCGGCGCGCGCTTCGTACGCCGAGACGACGACGGTGGTGGCGTGCGAGAGAGCGCGGATCGTCGCCACGAGCAGCTGCGAGAGCTCTTCGTCGCCGTAGATCAAGTCGGAGCACAAGATCACGTCAAACGCGCCGAGCGACGCGCTTGGCGACGGACCCCAGAGCAGCGTCTCGGCTCGTGCAATGTGCTCAACGCGGTTCTTCGCAATGTTGACGTTGATCCACGGCAGCGCGACGGCCTACAACGCGAGATAAGAGCCGTCTTTAAACCGCTTGAAAGCGCACCATGTCGGTAAGAACGACGTCGGAGGCACCCAGGAGCGCGGCCGAGATGCCCGGGACGCCAATGCCGCAGCCGAGCTCGATGACGCGCTTGCCCGCAAAGTAGTCCTATCTCCGTTCTTAGCGATATGGCGATGACCATTACGATGGACGCCATACCGGCGCAAAGTACGCAGAGTTCGTGAGGAACTTGGAGAGAACGAGTGCGCAGTCCCACACGCGGCGCTGCTGTCCGAGTTCTTCGGCGAACGCGACGGCGATCGTGGGCGTGAGCGCGAGCTGGCCTTCGGCGAGGCCGGCGCGGTCGCGGTGCGAGAGGCCCCAGCGTCGGCTGGCAATGTCGTCGGCGTAGGCTTTGGCCCGCGCCCGCTGCGCGCTGTTGTCCGCTGCGTCAAAGAGGTCCGAGTCCGAGTCGGAGCTCTCGGCCTCCGAGTCCGAGTGGACGATGCCCAGCCATTTGTGCATCGCGCCAGCCAAAGTCGAATTGCGCGGCCGTCATCGGCGACGATGATTGGCTGGATATAGGCCAATCCAAAGCGGCGATTCTGGTATCTTGCTCCAACGTCGGCACCTTGCCGTGGCAGCCATGAACCACTGCGTCAGCCGCAGCGATGGAGGACGTGCTTTAACTAGTATGTAGAAGGTTGGACAAGTTGTGTAGATTGTAGACGATATCATATTTGTCTGTGGACTTGAATGGCGCTAAAAATACATATTGACGGCCATAATATACGCGATGCCAACATCGCCCGCGTAGGATGGAGCTCGGTACCAAGGTGCGACAACCCATGATCTTCAGCCTACCTTGTCTAAGGTCTCTGGCTCAGATTCTCAAAACGAAGCGCGTCCGGCCGTCGTCGGCCAAGGCGGCGCGACCGACGCCACCGACGGACGACCAAGGCACCTCGCACGTCAAGCTCGCGATCCTGCAGCACATCTTGCAGCGCGAAGAGTGCATCTCGGAGCTTCTCGAGACGGTGCAGCACCACGCAGTGGACGCCGCGCTGCTCTTGTCCTTCTTGCCGCTGCTGCGCCTGTGCACGCTCGCGGTCGTCGAGGCCATCGCCACGTGGCAGCGCGCCGCGACCGACAGCGGTCGGCGCTACCTCTGGCATGGCGCCAACTACCTTCTCAAGGTCAATTTATTTCATTGAGTTTGAGCACTTTGTACTTACACTGCGCGTAGGTCCGGTCCGATACCGACTTTTTGGACAGCGTTTTGGCCGACAGCATTCTCGGGCTCTCGAGTCTGTGCAGCAACCCGTTCTTTACGTCGCTCAACCTCACCGCGCCGCAGCTTCGGCGCCTCGCGAGCAGCGACGAGCTCTCGGACGACATGGTCTCCTGCATCGTGCGCCGCGTCCGGTTCGGTGAGGATGCCAGCGTCGTCGACCCGGTGCTGGCGACGCGGGTAGTCCGTGCGATGGTACACATTGTGCGCGAAGAAATTCTGGTCGACGCGCTGACGCCGATGCGCACCGTCGCGCCGCTGCAGTGGAACGTCAGCGAGAGCGCCGAGGCCGAGGCGCCAACGCTTCGCACAAGGCGTTCCAAGCACCGACCACCGCCCTCCACAGAGACCAAGGTCGAGGCGGAACCAGCCAAGACCTCGCCGCCGTCGGCTGCTCGACGTCGCCGCCGCGTGGACACGAGCAGCTCCATGTCGGAGCTTCAGCGCATTTTTGAGCTCTGCAACGACGTGACGACCGCCGCCGGGCAGCTTCAGACGCAGCTGCGTGTGCTTGATGAAGCCACGGGCAATGAGCAGCCGAAAGCGAAAACTGTAGATGACAGACGAGACGTTGAGCCGTCATGGGCCCTGGCAACGCCGGTACTAGCGACCCCAAAGGCGGCTCTGAGAGCTCCGACGCCGGAGCCTCTCGAGTCTGCGGCGGATATCGTCGAGATCATTCCGACAGAAGACGACGACGATGTGCTCCGGAGCATCACTGGGCGGCTCCAGACGCTGCGGGCGCTCGTGGCATTGGATGACGACGTCACTGTCGACGAGCCAACAACCGAGGTGCACCGCGTGGAACCGAGTCCGGAGCCGACAATGTCTGTATCTCCCACCACAAAACGCAAAAGAAAAAAGAGACTCGAGCCGCTCAAGTCCCCGAAAGTAGCACGAACGACAACGTCGCCTGTGAAGAAACCAGCCAAGCAACATCACCTCGCATCAACAGTGCGAACCAAGCACTCTGTGACCAAGGCAGCAACCATTTTGGTTTCAGCAACAACCAGCACGGCCCCAGCCACGACCGCCACAGCTCCAGCAGCAACGAGTATCGACCTACCCGAGCCAGCAGCGAGTATCGACCTACCCGAGCCAGCAGCGAGTCCACCGGCGTCACCGCCGGCTACGGAACGGTCACCAACGCCGTTGATGGACCACGTACGCCCGAGTGCCAAGGCGCGATTAGGGGCAAAGCCGTCAAAACGACTGGCCTCGATGGCCGACGTGCGCGCAAGGCCTCAAGCTCCGTTAGTGCGAGCAGGACGGTCCGTATCGCATGCGCTGCTGGCGCCAGGAACGCTGGCTACCTGTCTGCTCGAATTCGAATGCGCCGCCGCCCCCGACGCGCCGCTGCAGTCGCCTGCGCCTGGAGACCTCGTTGTCAACGTCGTACCTCGCCTCGATATGCTGTTGGTGGAAGCAGCGCCGTCAACGCTGTCGGCGCGTCACCGTCGACGCAGCCTCGACCACCGGCGTTGGTGTCTCCTTCAGCACCGGCAGTCGGCAGCAACGACGCTCCAGCACGCATGGCGGTGCCATCTGCACCGTCAGCTCCAGAGACGACACCACACAGCCGCCAGTATCCTCGCTACGTTTTGGCGGCGACGCAAGCGGTGCTGGCGCCGTCGCCACCGAGCCGCCGTCGCTATCCAGTCAAAATGGCTCGAGTACCGCGAGAAGCAACGGAAAATGCGGCTTCTCCGTGAGCGCACGGCGCAGCTCATGGGTGGCGTCGTCGTCCAGTGCATCCAAGAAGCCATCGACAAGCACTTGCGCACGCGGGCCGCCGGGCGGTTCATTGCCAAGTGGGTTCTTCGCGTCTACCGCACCACGTCGGCAGATGCATCCTATCTCCAGCCCCTCGAAGCCGCCGACGAAGACGTCCCCGTCGCTTTGGTCATCCCGTTGCCGACATGTCCGGCGTCCTTGGCGTCGGAGGAAACCACCGCGTACTATATGAGCGAGGAGTTTGATGACGTGGCAGTACCAGCAGTCGTTCTGACGCCGCCACTGCCGTCGTTGCTGTCGCCGCGCGCGCTGCTGCTCAATTACTTTGTCGAATGGATGACCAACACCCTCCGGCGCGTCCAGTTCCGCAGCATTCAGATGCGGGCGCTTCGACACCGGCGCGTCGACGCGTTTCGCATTTGGCGAGCGACGACGGACGACTGGCGCCGACGGCGGGAGGCCTTCCAGGCGTGGGCCGCCGTCGCCTCGGCCGAGTCGATCAAGCGCGCGCAGCTCCGCATCGAGTTTGCGCAGGACGCCAAGGCGTGGAAGAAGCTGCGGTCGGGCGTGCGGCACAAGCGCTGGACCAAAGCCATCGAGGGCGGGCGGCAGCACGGCATGGAGGCATAACACACGCCGTTAAGAGTATTTTTGTTTTACGATTGGCTAGTGAAGGATCATGCACTCTGGAGGCGTCGGCCGAGCGGCGGCTTCTCGAGGCCACTGCGCACCGCGAGCCTACCGTCCGGGAACCGGTGTTCGTAAAAGCAGCCATGCCCAAACGGACATTTGCCCCTATTTTGTCGTGAATTTTCGGGTCCATCAGCGAAAAGGAGCGCACCGGCCGAGGTTGAAGTGGCGACACGGGATCGTCGCGAGGTTGGCCTGTGCCATCGTAAGTAAACACAGGGTGAAATAGAGTTGCAACCTTGTAGTCGGCCAGGATTTGTTGTTTCCGTGACGGGTCCGCGATGAACCGGTTGCAGGGAACGATGAACGGGGCGTCGGCGGCGCAGACGGGGCATTGCCGCAGCTACAGCGCGCATAAGACGGAGAACTCGATTCCTCGAGAGTACCACGTCCCGGTCCTTGTCCCGAATGCACTTGAGGCAAAAGGCGTGGAAGCAGTTGGGCAGCAGGCCAAAGCGCTCGCCGGCGCGGAGAACAAGGTCCATGCAGATGTTGCACTCGACGTCTTGTGATGCATGCAGCTCCTGCAACGACAGATGAGTAGGCGGAGGACATGGGACATACCTTGTCCATGAGCAGTCCTTCGTCCGACGAGAGGCCGCGGGCGTGCGAGTAGATGCAGGCGTCGCCAAAGCGGCACGCGCCTTGCAGATGGAACTTGCATTGCTTCCTACGAAGAAGCCATAACGCGCCTATTAGAGTGTGTTGCACGCACGGCGGCGCGGCCGGCTGGATGTCCGAGTAGTCGCAGTGCTCGAAGGACGGCCGATGCTGAAGGGTGCTCGAGTCGGTCTCGTCGCCGTCGTCCGTGAGCGCGGCCATCTTGCGCGCGAGGTCGTCGAGCTGCTCCTGGAACTGGTTGCGCGCCGAGACGAACGTGTCGTACTCAGTTGGGCCGTCGTCAATCGAGTCGGGCTCGACGTACGAGTAGTCGGTCTCTTCGTCGTAGTCGCGGCGCGCAAAGCTCGGGACGTTAGCAGGGTCGAGGATCTCGACCTCGAACGCGTGGCCATTGATTTGACCCGTCATGATCCGGTTCGAGTCCGACTTGGGCTGCGAGACGACGCTGCTCGACTGGTTGGGCTGCGACTGGATGCTCGACTGATTGTGCGTCGACTTGACGCTCGACGGATGGGGCGCAGAGTTGTTGTCGGTGCGCTGGTCCATTGGCAGCGAGCACGCGACGATGGACGGCTCGGACCCGGCGCTGCTGTGGGCGAAGCGGCAGGCAGCGCCCATGGAGCACTTGCCGTCGCGGAAGAACTTGCATGGCGGCCGCGCCGAGTGCTCGAAGCGGCAGGACGAGCCCTTGCTGCACGCGTTCTGCAGGTGGAAGGTGCACACGGCTCGTTTAGTCGACCCGCTCATCCAACTAAGATCGGGACCGTAGTACTACGACGCAACTAACTAAGACGACGCCGACGCTGGTCGACCGACGCAAAAACGCAAACCGCTTGCTCGGGATGCCACCAGTGTTGGTCGTGACAAAAGAGGGTTTTACCTGCACCCTATTTTGTCCCAAAAGAAAACCGTGATCTCTCCCGAGAGAACTCGCCGATGCATGCTCATGACCCTATGATCAAGGGCGAGACGCACGCGGTGCTAGCTGCTGCCATGCTTGTACAAGGGAAGGAGAATAGCTCGAGGCGAATGAGGTTTTATACGGTAATGCGTTACGCACGAGCGCGAAGAGTCAGATCGCACGAGGTCAACGACAGAGCTGATCCCGACGAGGTGGGACCAAGTTGGTTCTCTACGGTACCCGCTAAAAGCACCTTGCAGTACCGTTGGCTTCTAGTACACTAAGGGAATATATACTTCACGAGTTCCCATGGCCTGCAGGCGCTTTGCTCAGCGATGCCGCTCCTCTTCCACCGTCGCCTGGTCGTTGTCCACGCCTTGTGGGACAAACCAGTTTTACCCCGAGATCCAGTTGCGCGTGCCAAAAGTGGGTACCTCCTCTTACATTCCATGTCGTCACCGTGAAACTCGATATTGTTTCTTCGAAGTTTGGTTGTCACCCACTTCGAACTGCGGATCCGGGGCAGACAGGCGATCGTCGTCGTCGTCGGCAGGCTGGTCATTCCTCAGAGCACTACGAGTACAATATGGACGCGGTTCTGCGCAATAAGAACCACCTCGAGCTGCTCCTGCGCGGGGCCATGGGCCTCTGCGCGCTCACGACCTTTGCCACGAGCACGGTGGTGACAGGCATCGCCAGCGGTGACTTTGCCTTCCTCCTCTCGTACACGCTGCTGCTCTACACGGCCTTTTACGTCGTCTTTGTGCTGCGCCAGAAGACCATCTTGCTCGAGCTGCGCACAAAAGGCGCCATCGACGGCGGCTTTGGGCTCCTCCTCTTCCTCGCCGCGATCTGGCTCATTGCGAGCCGGGCGTTCACGTACTGCACCATCTCGAGCTGCGCCGGCGCGTACGCTTGCGTCGTCTTCCTCTTTGTAGGCGCCTTTATTCAGGGTGCGTCCGTCTACTTGGTGTACACGCAGCTGTACCGCCGAGACTCGATTGACACAACCAGCATTGAGAGCCCCGCCGTGTTGCAGTAGTCTCGTTTAGTTATTGCACGAGTTCGAACATTGTTTTGCTTTGTCTCCAAAACAATAGTTGTCTGTTGGTTTAGTACGGTGCTATTAACTAAACTTTGCACAGATTTTACTGTCCAAGGGTTATTTCGACATTTGCTTCGACATCTTCCATAGGTCTTCTTCCAAGTACACAGTTTTGGTTTTTGATCCCACCATGGCACTTCGCTCAGGGACGGGTGGCAACTCGTATATAAGGACATGTATAGCAAGGTGGCAATATATCAAGGAGGTAGCTAGACCACGGTGACCTCGGGCTGCTTCGTGAGCGCGTTCAAGAGGCCTTCGTACTTGACGGTCGGGCCGCGGGTCTCGTACTCGAGAAGCACGAGCGTGTGGAACTTGTGGCGCGAAAACTTGAAGCCAAACGTGTTGAGCGTGCTCCGGAAGGCGTCAATGTCCACGTAGCCGTCGCGCACGCCGTCGTCCGCGTCGAGCTTGAGGAGCGCGGCCTTGATGTCGTTCGTGTCTTGGTTGGTGTCGGCGAGGTACTTGTTGATCTGCTCGACCATTGCGCCCTTGAGCTCCTCGACTTCGCTCAGATGGTCGATGACCCGCGAGAGCTTGGTCGGGTCCACCTGCCACGCGCCGTCGAGGAGCGCAAAGTGGCGCACGAGGCGCGGCGCCAGCACAAACGTGTTGAGAAGCAAGGGCGCCACGAGCGGCAGCAAAATGAGCGGCGAGGTTCCGTGGAGCGCGGGGACCACGCACGTGAGGAGCATGCCATAGTACAACCCGTTGACGATGAGGAAAAAATGCAGAAAAAACTGCGCCGCTTTGCGCGAAAAGGGCAGCGGGAGGCGCAAGTCGGCGTTCTTGGCGTGGAGCGTGTTGGCGCTCTTGGCGTGACGCGCGCACGTCACGAAGCGGAAGCACGTCAAGAGGAGCTGCACGAGCAGGTTGTGCGCCAGGAAGCCGTGGCGGTGCTTGACGCCCTTCTGCACCTTTTCCGAGACGATGCGCATCTGGGTGATGGCCTCGTTGGACGTAAGGGGCGGCTGGTTGCTCTCGCTGATCGAGAGAGCGCGAATGGCCTCGAGGAGCGACTCGCGGGTCGCCTTGCGCGAGGTCGCGTAGCCTTCGGGGTCGGCGGACAAGCCGAGCGCCTTGGTCTGCGCGTGCAGAACGAGCGCGTGGTTGAGCCGGCGGAGGTACAAGAGCATGAGCGTCATCGCGATCGTCAACGTCGACGCAAAGACGCCAAAGACCACAAACCGCTTGTGTTCAAGCTCTTCGGCGGCGATGTACTCGTCCGAGTCGACATGGAAGTGGTTGCGGTACACGCTGTGCGCTTGGAGCTCGCCCGTGCAGCCAAAGAAGGACGCCATGAGCACGAGGAGCAGTGTCCAGGTGGTAAAGTCAATCTCGATCAGATCCACAATCTGGCTGTCCTGGATCTCGCGAATGTACTTGGCGAACGAGAACGCGCTCGGAAGCTCATACGACTCGCGGAAGAACGCTTCGAGAAGCTTGTGCTCGCAGAGCCGGTGGAGGCGACCGGTGGCGCGGCGCCGCCGGCACCACCACGCGCGCTCGGCCGCCATGACGTCCTCCGTCTCCTTGGCCATGTGCAGCAAACCAGACGCGGTCGTGATCGAGAGCGAATCCATCTTCGAGTTGGACGACCGGAGTCGCGTAAAGATGACGAGCGACTGCGCAACGAGGAAGAGCGCCACGAAGAAGATGAGCATGTCGGCCGCGTCCATCGAGTAGTACTCGACGCCGTACGACTGGATGGCGCCAACGTACGTTGTGGCTTTTACGAGCACGTAGATGAGACCGACAATCATGAGCTCTACGCAGCGGCACGCTGAGATGTGCTTATATGCATTGGTGTTGTGTACCGCCGGTGGTCTTGTTGAGCATCTCGTAGTACTTGTGGTGGCGCTTGCAGGCGTGCGTGAGCTTGTGCAGGCCGGCCTCGAGGATGACGACGAAGAGGATGAGCAGCAGCGTGCAGAGCAGGACGCGCTCGATCGTCAGCGGCGCGGACGCGCCGTCGGCGGCCAGGACGCGGTTCATGTCAATGGACGAAATTGCGGAATGATCGTGCCAGTTGCGATCCAACGGCGCCAGCCAATGGCATCGCAGTGTTAACGGCAGGCGAAGTTCGTAGTTCATTAACAAATTTTCACAGCCCGCACTTTTCAGACAAAATCCCGTATTTGGCAAATGCGCCAGCTGGATTGGCTAGAACCCTTATAAAGTCAGGGTTCTTATTGGTCAAATTATATTTCACGGTAATTTTCTAGTGCAAAACTTCAAATTACAGGAAGACGCGACGGGCGCTCGAATGAACTTCGAAGCGACAGTGCAACGCAGGAGAACGACTGGCGCCACAGCAGCTCCCTCGCACATTGTGACTCGAACTCAGTAGCTTTGGCAGTGTATATCAGGCCTTCACCAAGATATATTCGCATAGCACATAAGCTTGGGTTCGTACATCCGCTCACAGCTCTCAAACCTGCCACGAAACACAAAAATCACTTTTGTTTTGGCTGGATTCCGCCGATGCGCGCCAATATTCTCTGGTCGTAAATCCAAATTCTGGATTCGCACGACGTTGCTATCATACTTTGCACAGAGGGGGATCGATACTATCAGACCCTTGAATGGCCTGGAAATTAGACTCTGCATTTCACTTGCCAGCAAGGGCTTCCAGAGCTGGCTTCCAGTACACTGTAGAAGCCGCAGGGAAGTTCGGACTGTTCTCGGCTTCAAATGATAGCAGCATGTCTGTGCATGGACGATTGCTGTATAAGCGACGGTTGTGATGACGAAGCAGTTGCGCTGATAAGATCTAGTGGGGACCCTGCCATGGCCTCGGATGGCCGAGGCTGGGTGGTCGGAGCTCGAACAAAATGGCTTTGGCCTGCCCTTCCGCCCGACCTTGGGCCTTTGAGATTGTGGTGGCTTCCACGGTGCAACGCAAACAACGCAGCGAGGGGAGATACATCTCCCAGGAAGCAGGCATTGTATTGTGTTACGCCACGAAGTCAGATTGTGAACTGAGACTATGGAGCCCAGCGTTGTGGATAGAACGATAGGCTGTGCCGGATGAAGCCATCGTCAAGAGGCTCTATGATGGGTCACTACCGTATAGGGTCGCTACCGGACATCATCCGTATATGGCACCCAGTGTATGGCACCTAGCACTATCCTATCTACACCACGCACACAAGCTACCCAGACTAGACTCCTCGCTTCCTGGAGTCATAACTCTCCAGCGATACACGCTTGCATAGGCCTGGCATGGCTTGACCAAACCAGACACAACAAGATCAAAAGTAAACTTCGTCTCAGGATGCTCTTCTTGTAACCGCTGACAAGGGTCACCCCTGCCGATGATGAGGCGTCGCGCCAGGTTTCCGATACGAATGATGCATCCCCTAAAGCCTTGGATAAGTAAGATGGCATCCAGCACAGCCCTTATTCGTCTGTGGCGCCACTCCCCCTGCTGTTTCGACAAGCGGCATTTTTGGTGGTCTACCGGTGGACATCAGCCCATTTTGACTCAATGCCAATTGCGCATGTCGAGCCATCATCCGAGCCAAATTATCGTCGAGGCTCAGTGAAATAAGTCACGAAGGGAAGAATCGAACCCGGTGAAAGTCGCCAACGAAACACGCCAAAAGGAGAACAACGGCTCATTTGTACCTTTGTATCTGATTTTGCGCTATTAATACGATCTGTCGTTGTTTAAATCCTGTATTCGCAGTACACGGCAGCTACACGCGGTATACAACAAGTACGTATCGGTGCATGTCGGGCGGCTGGGACCAAGTGGCAATGGCACTCGTTCGGTTCCCTTCGATTCGCTTCGATATGCCAACTTCCGCAAAACCGCACTGCTTCCGGCACCGACAGCCATCGTCGCGATGACCTTCACGCACCATCCGGCGTTGGTGGATCAGCCGAGTCGCGTTTGCAAATTGAATATTTCCTGCTCGCACGACTTCGAAAGCTTCGATGGGCAACTGGCTATCATGACGTGGCGCCACGAGACGCGAGATGGACGTATGCACGCATCACGCAGCCATGTGATGGAAGCGAAGAATCCAGCGCATCGAACCGTCATCCAGACGCCAACAAATATTGCACTGTGCCCTATGAAGTGAGTGTATTGGTCGCAGCTCACAGCTCACTTTTCATATTGCCCTTATAATGCCGTCGTGTCTATGGGTCTTTGCGGTGCTTCTCGTCACCCTCGTTGCCGCCAGTGACACCGGTTCCATGCTCCGCACGGACGGCAGCATCAATGCAACGGCGCGTATCCAGCTCATGACCGAGCCGCCGTCAACGCTGTCTCCGAGTGACGCGAACTTGCTCGACACGCTCATCGCGACCTTAGTCAACGCGACCAAGACATCGCCGCCATCGAACGCCACGACGATCCAAGTACCACACAAGACGATCGTTGAAAACAGCGTGCTTACGCCCACGGCGCCGACAGCTGCGACAGAGTCCAGCGGCGGTATGCCAACGACGACGGCGATACTCGTGGGCGTTGCCATTGGCGTCGGCGGGTGCGCTTTCATTGTGCTGGCGTTCCTTTTACACCGGCGCCGCCAGTCGACGCTCGAGACACCCAAGCCGGATGAGATGATGAATGTCGCGAGCCCGCCGCTGCCGACGTACGAGGCGCAGGAAACCTCGCGCGTCTCGGGCGTGCTCTTCTACATGCCGGGGCGGCGGCGGTCCAGTGTCCAGACGCCAGACGTCCGCGAGTCGTCCGTGCACGCTCTTCCCACGGGCTTTCAGCGGCCAGGTCTGCGCCTCGACACGATCACACACGGTGAAGAGTCGGAGAGCATGTCGACGCTCTTTGCGACAACAACGTCAGTGCGCAGCGTAATGAGCTACTCGAACGGGTCGCCCAACTACCTCTCGCCGGTCCACGGCTCGACGGGCACGGCCTGCGCGTCGACGGCGCAGTCAACCAACGGCTTCTTCATCGCGCGCGACGGCGACTCGTTCACGGACGCGCGCGAGTTTCAATCGATTCTTACGCGCCCGACCATGGACTCGGTGGGGTCCTCGATGTTTACCCCCCGCGGCGCCCCGCCGGCACCGACTACGATGGAGCCCTAGTGCGATCGTCGCCAGTGAATGTTGTGTCGTTTTGTATACAAGTATCTATAAGCTCAACACGAGATCCATGCGCAAACGTGGCTTGAACGAACGTTCCGCGAAGGGGTGAGCTTCAACGTCGGACGTCGGTTCGGTGGTCACCCGGTCTGCGCTACGAGTGGGCCTCGGATGCGTAACGTCTCGGCCGCATCACCGCAGCCATTCAGGCAGCAAGCGAGCTCCACCGCCGTCCATTTGACCATGCGATGCATCATCATGGTTGCCAGTGATGTGTTGGATGCATCATCAGCGTGCCACGTCTGAGGCGTGGAAAGAAGGCTTGAAGTTGCTTTTTTATTTACATTTTCGTAAGGTTAATAAATCGCATACTAGTATTTAGATGTTTTTTGCATGTAAAATGTAGAATGCACGTCTCAGATCTCATTGCCGGATACAACGCTCGTATGCGGAAAGCATATCCTGGCCGCGTGGACCACATTCTCATATTCCGAAAAACCAACAAGATGGCGACGGTGATTGACGGCAAGGCGGTCGGCGACGCGATCCTTGAGGAGATCCGCGCAGAGGTCGCGGCTAGCGCGGCTGCCAACGCCGGCTACGTGGCACCCGGCCTCGCCGTTGTCCTTGTCGGCGACCGCAAGGACTCGGCCACGTACGTGCGCATGAAAAAGAAGGCGTGCGAGAAGGTGGGCATCCGCACGGTCAGCGTCACACTGCCGGTCGACGTGACCTTCGAGGTGCTTCTCGCGCAGATCGACGTGCTCAATGCCGATAGCAGCGTGCACGGTATCCTCGTGCAGCTCCCGTTGCCGGCGCACCTCAACGAGGAGGTCGTCCTGAACCGCATCGTGCCGGCCAAGGACGTCGATGGCCTCCACCCGATGAACGTCGCGAGCCTCGCGATCAAGTCCAAGCTGCCGTACATCGTCGCTTGCACGCCGGCGGGCTGCCTCGAGCTCCTTGACCGCTACTCGGTTCCGATCGAGGGCAAGAAGGCGGTCGTGCTTGGCCGGTCGCGCATCGTCGGTATTCCCATGTCGCTGCTTTTGCTCGGGCGCAACGCGACGGTGACGATCTGCCACTCGAAGAGCGAAAACCTCGAGGCGACGGTACGCGACGCGGACATCGTCGTGGCGTGCTGCGGCCGCGCGCAGATGGTCAAGGGGTCGTGGCTCAAGTCCGGCGCGACCGTCATTGACGTTGGCATCAACGCGATCGACGACGCGAGTAAGAAGGCGGGGTACCGGCTCGTGGGCGACGTCGACTATGACGAGGCCAAGGACGTGGTCGGCGCCATCACGCCCGTGCCCGGTGGCGTCGGACCGATGACGATCGCGATGCTGCTCAAGAACACGCTCCTCGCGCAGCAGCGGGCAGCATAAGCCTCCTAGAACGTAGTTGCGGTTTGGTTTTGATTTGTCTACGATGATTGCAGCTCGTATCGCAAGGTCCAGGAAGGCCACCGAACAATCACGAACGGGCGAGAGGCCATGCACTCGGGCAGGTTGTTCGGACACGACGAGAACGAACCAGCCGTGCACCACCTTTGGTCGCTGGCGGATTGAAGCGTACCGTCCGGTGGCGTCGTGTCCGGTCAACTGGCTACTGCAATCGAACGTCGTGGTGCGCAGCACGGGCGCGTGCATACAAATACGTGCATACTTTGCGGCTCCGTCCTGGTACAGTAATCTTCGGCTTCGTTGCTCAACCTGGTTCTTCTCTTTCGTGCACCAGCATCCAGAGTGCTACATTGAGTTGGTCGATGCAGCGTGCAGCACGCACGAATGCTTCGACTATCCAGAATATCCGCGACTTGGTCGTGCCTGCTCCAAATACAGTGTATTGTTATGCTACAGTGTATGAGGGCGGGAGGCGTGCCGTGCATATCAGACGGCGACAACCAATCTACGATTGGTGGCGTGATTAATAACCGAAAAGAGAAAAATAGAAATCAAACCGCGACGAGTGGCAAGCGACTTCAACGTTTGTCGCTAGCGTCGGCGATGAGTCGCTGCGCAGCCCACGCTTCTGCGGTCGCATGACCAATCATTGAGGCCGTGTACGACTCTCGAGTGGACGTGGCTACTTGAGATACACGAATTTTGGCGCATCCTCTACTCGAGACTGTGGCAGAAAGGGCGCTCGTGACGTCGCCGGTTGCTCTTAGCGGCTACGCACGCGACACGCACAGCAGCAGATCCGTGTATGCGCGTTGGTATTCGTTTTCAGAGGTTTCGACACCATACGACATTGTTAGACGCCAAAAAGAAGAAGGCGACAGGGTACCGTCACCGCAGCTCTACTAATCACTTCAGAATGCTACATTGGGTGCTCGCTCGCGACCGACCACAGCACGGTCCCTGCATCTACACTACGCCTCTGCCTCCTTGGTACGGCGAGCTAGAGCACACTACTACTGAGCTCTCGTCGAAGCAGTCGAAGCTTTGTACATGGTAGAGATACAGTGTACCCTTGGAGTGCGTCGAGTACGCGGCAGCAGATGCCCGGCCCTTCTTTTTGGCCCGTGATCACCGAGCAATAGTCATGTCTGATTGGCTACGGATCCAGGTGCGCAATGTTTACTATGGCGGGACGCGCAAGGTGAAGTGCATGACGCCGTCGCGGTCAAGCTCAAACTCAAACGCGAGGTCGCGCGTGCTGCGTCGTTGAGAGGCGCGCGTTGAGCTGCGCATGGTCGCCCGTTAGAGATGAGGCAAAGGACGCACCGCCACGGTTATGTTGGCCGTGATCATGTGGCTGTGGACGCTGATAGGACCAGATGTTATGTGCGTGGGTTTGGCGACACACGCCTTCTACGCACCGCCAAGCTCCTTGCCGCCGCTCCTTTGAATCATCATCTTGCAGTATGTAGCGAGGGACGGGAAGTGGGTAATTAGCGTCTCGTGGGCGCGTCACGCGGCCGTCTCTGCAGCAGAAAAATGAGCCGCCATGAGTCCCCATGTCCAACGCTGGCGACCAGTACCCACTGTGTACGAGCACCAGCTATCATCGCGATCGCAAGCCGCTGTTGCTGGTGGCGACGAGAGTCGAACGCGCCGATCCCGTGCCTGGCGGCGATGCACAACCCCGCGCGGCCGGGTCTGCGAAACTTGTCTGTCAATCTACGATCCTGCTCCTGTGAAATACGAAAAAACGAGTGGCCACGGGGCGTGTATGCGGCGACAAGTAAGCGCCACCGGGTGGTGACGGTGCGTCGATTTGTTGCACCCGACAACGTTTAATATTTCGATAAATAAAATAAATACGCATACGCGTCACGTACGCGCGCAAAGCACCGAATCGGATACCGTGCTTGTATCCTGCCTCTGCCGAAGCCTCGTTCGTGGTCAGCTAGCTCGTGCGAGAATATCGCGCAGCGCTTTGAGCCGACACGACCAAGGTTGCAAGTGGACTCGAGATGGGAAGCGTTGGTCCCACCGTTCACCCCGTGCGGTGCGTTGAAATAAAATATAGATTATTGAATTAATAAATCCGCGCGCAAGTTGGTCTCTGTCTCGGCAGGTGTAATGCAGGATTGGAACAGAAGCGAACGCGGCCCCAACATACACGCCCAGCTGGCGCGAAACTATCCACCCACATGGCGATAAGGTTGCGCCCGCCACTGCCATTTCTAATTTTCACGCCAACCACCACCACCACCTCGATACGATGATGGCGCCGTGCCACTGCAACTACGAGCACTGCGACCGGTTCGCCAAGCAGAGCGGTCTCTGCCTCACGCACTTTCGGTGGGTCCACCCGACGCCGCCCGCCGCTGTCTCGTCGCCGACCACGAGTGCGACCATGACGAGCTCGCCGCGCTTCGGCGCCGACCCGAAGCTCAAGCTCAAGAACCGTAACCGCAAGTGCCGCACCGAGCACTGCCTCTCGTACGCGCGCAGCGGCGGCTTTTGCACGCGCCACGGTGGTGGCCGCAAGTGCCGGTTCGAAAACTGCTCGACCGCGTCGCAAACCGGCGGCTACTGCCGGCTGCACGGCGGCGGCTCGCGCTGCCGCGTCGCCAACTGCGCTCAGTTTGCCCGCATCGGCGGCCTCTGCCTACAGCACAACCGCGGGCGTGAAGCCATCAAGCCCGACGACGCGCCCATGCTCTTCCCCGTGCACGCCTAGATGCACCCTAGTTTTTATTGTAATTTGATTCTTATTTAGCACTTGTACTCGACAGACTTGGCAGTGTCGCTTGTTACATTCACGTTAGCGCAGTGATAGGCAGCGTGCATGACTGCGTGCTGCACACTCGGTGCAGTTCGCGACATTGTGCGCAGCTCGCTCTGGGTAGACGCAGCATCCGAGGGCGCTTGCCCGCAGAGGGTGCTTGGCGCGTCACGAGCCACCTGGGCGCGACACGAGCTCGAAATATTTCTCTCGTCATGGCCTATCCACTGTAAATTTACACTGTACGGCCATGCACGCGACAGAAAAATAAACATACTCTTTGTATGCACCCACGCATACAAAGCCCCTGCACGGTATTACAATTCCACGATTCCAACACTGTGCTATTAGCACCGCCTCGCTCATTCTCTGTGTCCTTGGCTCGTCGAGGAGTGTCTAGCGATGCGACGTACACCGAGTCTGAGCGGACGTTGCTGTCGCGTGGGGGATGTCTGTCTCGACGCAGCACCCATGCGCAGATGCAGACGCCGCATTAGCACCGTAAATCCAATGGCCGTCGAATGAGATGTTGAAGACGACGGTGATGGTATACATATCGCATGGAACATCAAAAGAGAGAGGTTATCATCATGCAAGCGTCCGGCTCTCGGGCACTTCTCTGGCGCCAGAGTGGACACGAGGTCGGACGATACGCCTGTCTGCAGTTGCCGCTCAAGCACAATTTTCTAGCGCTCTGCACGCCTTCTACACGTCCGGCAACCACGCTCGGTAGGGACACTGCTCGGCGCCTCGTGCGGTCGCTCCACATACTGTGAGTCTCTTGCGTCTAGAAGAAGTGGCACAGCGAAGCATGGACGCTACTTGCGCTGCACCGTTGACAAGAAGCGAGTATAGAGCTTGCTGCAAGTACTTTGGGGCCATGGAAAGGCCTACCCCGCGCAGTGCGTTGTCCAATCAAAACGCCGGATTGGGATCCAATCGGATGGGATGGGGAGCTGCTTGTATCGCGCAAAACAAGCTCGTCGCGGCGAGCGATTCGAGTCAAGTACTGGTCGTGCAAGCGCGCCATAGTAGCCGCCTTCAAAAACAACAACGCCAAAACGCAAGCGCGTAACGTCGAGGAGCAATGGACGATTTGTGACCCGAGGTCGGCGCAGCGACGGGCTTCACACAATCCCGCAGCAAGACCACTCGCTCCACGCAACTGCCTGCCTCACGAGCACATTCGGAGGTCTACCATCCTCAAGCAAGACCGCACTACTTGGGGCACCACCCGTGTTGGTGGCCGTCGTGCCAGGGGTGGGCGAGGCAAGGTAGTTATTCGATTAACACTACCAGTTTGGCCATGGCTTGAGCTCGCTTGCTCTGCGCCTGGATCTTGGTCGTCCAGTTCGCTCGGACTTGCGCGGAAACCACTTGCACTTCTTGGACACGCCCCGTGCGTAGTCATTGCTTCGTTGCGCCGGGAAGCGATTGTCGAGTCGACATGGATAGAGCTACAGTCTGTAGCTCGCGCATGTATCATTCACACGTACACAGGCGAGGATCGCTGGTCAACTGTCAACTGGGACTCATCGCTAGCGGGCCGTCATTGGGTGCCAAACGAACACACACGTCGTCGACCTTTGTACCCTCGGTATCACCCAAGACGTCCCGCCGAGCTGAAGAACCGTTCTGCTTTGTCGCTTATCGTGTCTTAGTTGACGTGGATTTGGGTGCAACTAGCGACGAGTTTCTCGCGCTCCACACATCGCCGCCTCGCTACTCCGTGGGCGTGTGCCTTCGACTCTCCTTCCTATTGGCGGCAAGTCGCCGCCTCTGAGTTAGCTCTGAGTTTGTCGTACCTTGAAGGACGCATTGCGCAATCACGTAGCAGTAGTAGCCGCTAATGCGCGATTTTCACGTGTTTTTCACACATGCTGCTTTTTCACGCTGCCACGTTCCGAGCGCGCTTCTCATTGGCCAATCTGCGTTGGTCACCGCCTGTCGCATGCGGAACACTTTGAATCGACCGCTCTACCTGCGCTTGTTAAATACTCTAGGGCTATGCTTGCTACGCTGTCTGGGCGAGCTCGGGCGCGGGCGGGAGGCGGCCGGCGCGCTCGGCCTCGAGGTTGTGCTGGAGGCAGAGGCCCCGGAGCCGCGCAAAGTCGGCGCAGCGCGGCTCGCGGCATTTGGAGCCGCCGCCGTGGGTGCGGCAGTAGCCGCCGGTTTGCGATGCCGTGTGGCAGTTGCGTACTTTGCACTTGCGGCCGCCGCCGTGCATGGTGCAGTAGCCGCCCGTGCGCGCGTAGGACCAGCACTGGTCGGCCTTGCATTTGCGGTTGGGGTTCATGCGCTGGATCTTGGGGTCGAGGACCGTCGGCGCCGCGTGGTCTTTCATGTAGGCGTTGGAGAGGTACTGCAGCATCCACCGGTGGTGCGTGAGGCAGAGGTTCTTCTCCTTCGCGAAGCGCGCGCAGGCGTCGTACGAGCACTTGGTCGGCTCGAGGGCCATTGTCAAATGACTGGCGTCGGCTGGAATAAAAAAAGTGTTTGTGCAACCGAGCATACGTGCTGGTATGCATTGGGTACAAACGTCTTGCTGTTTGTATGGCGGATGTTGAACCCGTCGCTGTCACGGCTTCAACGCGGGTGTCCCACTGCCGGATTTGGCGCGCGGCCAAGGTCCCCGCCGCATACAAAGCCCAAGAGAGCCCGGGCCAAGGCGCCGACGGAATCCGAGGCCCGCGACAAGCCAGCTTTCTTGCTGCGTATCGAAGGCGCCGTTTACTCCACGTCACAGCTTGAGCGCGCGGCTGGAGTGCGTTGCAAACCGGCTGCCACGAGGGTCACGTGCCTACGTGGTCCTCGACTGGCTGCCATGCGCAAGCCGACCGAACACCGCACCCTCGTCACACGCGCGCGTCCCACTGTGCAGGGCATCGCCAGAGAGCCCGAAGATCGACACCGTCGTCCACCAGATTCTAATGTCGCCTGACGACTTGGTGGTCGACTACTGCACTGCATATCAATATTGGATATTGGGGAAAAACGGTGGCTTCGATGGGAGTCGACTCGGTCGATGATCCTTTCTCCTCGTGCACCACCAACAGAGTTCTTAGATGCAAAAAGTTCAATCAAGTCCCAATGTAGAAGGTTCTATGAAGGAGGGGTCTATAGTATGGGCGTCTACTTGGTGGTCTTCTCATGCGGACGCAGAAGCGTCTTGGTCGCAGCATCGAGCGGAAGCGTCTGCAGCCAGAGCACGAAGCGCGAGAGCTCGTACTTGAGGCTCGGCTTGGCCGCGCAGTACTCGAGAAGCGGCACCACGGTCTTGCCGTACGGCACGACGCCCGTCATGTTGTGCCAGTCTTGCAGAAACGTAATGACGTCCGCAACGCTGTCTTGGTCGCTCAGGCTCACGTCATCCCATGTCGGCTTGGCCGGCTCGTCCTCGTCGTCGTCTTCGTCGTCACTGTCGTCGTCCTCGCCCTCGCTGTCGTCATGACCGTCCAGCGACCGCTGGAGGCGGCGGGTGAGCGCCGCTTGCTTCTCGTTGACCACGTGACCTTCGTCGTCGCCCTTGGTGAGCGCGAGCATGCGGAACGTCACGAAGCGGTGCAGCGTCAGCGGCGTCGGCTTGAGCCCGCGGTTGTGCATGTCCTGAAGCAGCGCCAGAGGCTCCGCGATGCGCGTCGTCTTGGTCGCGCACAAAAGCATGATGAGGTCGTCGTACTCGGCCACGGTCGGCTGCAGGTACGGGAACCACGCGCTCTTCATCTCCAAGACACGGCGGGCCTCGGGGAGGCGGTAGAGCAACGCGAGGGCGCGGAAGGCGTAGTGCAGCGCGTCGACGACGTCGGCTTCAGGCACCGTCGATTGGCGGCCAGCGATGGCGTCGAGCGTGGAGAAGACGCGTGCGACGAGCGCGTCGGCAAAGAGACCACTGCGCTTGAGCCGGCGCTCGTAGCGTGAGGCAGCAACAAAGTACTGTTTGAGGATCGCAGTCTCGAGCGCGATCGACGCCTCGGGGTAGCTCTTGGCGTAGCGGGTGGCGACAGCACCGACGAACGCGTCGCCAGCGGCCATCGCGTCCTGCGTCAGGAGGCGGAAGCTCTCGAGGACGCTCGCGCCACGCACACGCTGGTGCACAAACCTACGAACGCATTCGAGTCGAGACTCGTGAGGTGCGAAGCGCGTACTGGATGTATTCTTTGGCGGCCTCGGCGTCGGCGACTTGGTCCTGGACGTCGGCCCACGGCAGGTCGGCCATCTCGGACGCAATGTTGTCGACCTTGCTCGACAACGTGGCCTCGAGCGCCGCTTGGACCTTTTGCAGCCGCCGCACGCTCGGCGCCGCCTGCACGTCTTCGGTCTACAGACCAAATGACAACTTCGTTCGAGTCGAGACAATGTAGATATACCTGGTTGCGCGTGCGGAGCTGGCGCTCCGAGACCATGGTGAGGTTGTGGTACGCGGCCGAGAGACCCTCGATGGCAGCGAGGTACACGGCTTGCGGGACGCTGGCGCTGCGCCCCGCGTATTGCGCCTCGAGTGCGTCGAGCCGCGTGAGCACGTCGGCGTGGCGGCCCGTCATCGCGAGCGCGCGCACCGAGACGGCCGCGAGCTTGTCCATGTACTCGTCCGGGACGGTGCGCTCCATGAGCTTGTCGTCGAGTGGCGGCAAGAGCGCCGCAATCTCCTTGAGCAGCTCCGCGTACGACTCGAGCGCAAACGTCTTGGTCGTCGAGCTCATAAACTCGGCGTAGAGCGACTTGACGAACGACGCGTGCGCGCGGAAGTGGAGGTTCTGCACCTCGCGCGGGCTCAGCGGCGTGGCCTCGGCGTCGAGGAGGACCGCGCCCATCTGCGCGGCCTTGACGCGGCGAAGCACCTGAACATCGGGAGTGAGGGTATGACGGGTGGGAGGAAGGACGGACCTGGAGGATGCTGCGGTCGCGGGCGGCGTGCAGCATCGCGATGTGGATCGTCGGGTTCGCCGTAAGGTGCTCGCCTTGCATGCGCTTGAGGAGGTGCTCCATGTACTTGCTCGGCGCGTTGGCGACGGCAAGCGCCTGGAACGCGGCCGTGTACGCGTCTGCCTTGGCGGCGGCGTCGTCAATCGTGTCGAGCACGCCGAGCGTCTTGGCCCAAAGGGTCTCGATCTGCTTCTTGCGCGAGGCTGGCAGGTACGTGCCCAGGTGCTGCACCGAGTCGCTGAGCACTTGAACTTCATAGGCCATGACGTCGTCGCGCTGCGGGAGGGCGGCGAGCCGCGCATAGTCGGCATCATTCGCCGTTGTCTCGCTGAGCGTCGAGAGGAAGCCCGAGATCTCGACGCGGTACCACGGAGCGTTGCCGGCGGCGGCGCTGCTCAAGGTGCGGGCCGCAGCGGCGGAGGCTGGGCGGGCCGTCGCCGCCACGGACGTGACGAGCCGAGCAGCAGCGGTTCGCATCATCGCAATCGTCCAAACCAGTCGTGATGCGCCAGGATTTCCATCTTTTTTGGCCAATCAGCGCGGCGATTGCGCCTCCGGATACACGTCAAGCGCATGCGGAGCGAAGTGAGCCGACCTCCGCAGCATCGCACACGCAGGATGGAGTCCGCTCAGAGAATCGTTCTTGGCTCGTATTATTAGCAGGGACATGCCATCGGCGCGTCCTACAACGAAGGCGCATCGATACTATGGATGGTACGCGGCGGATGAGAGTCGGGCCATCGGAACCTCGCTGGAGATAGCTGCTCTCACGCAGTGTGCACTACGACTACTGAGGTGGTGGCCCTCGATAGCCTCGAGACTCGCCGACTCGTGTACCGGGGTAGACGGGACGGCGCGGTTACTGTCGGAGGCGTTTCGCGGCCGTTTCAGGTCCACTGGTATGATGATGAAGACCGTGCATAGACACGGCAACGCGGTCCATGTTGACACAGAGATACGAATGGCCGACTCGTCAGCGCACCTCGTCTGGCAGCGCACCCAAGAACTGCCGCCGAGGCGAAAGGTCCGACGGGCAAAAGTCAGAGACACTGATGAGTTCGTTCCTGCTCGTCAACAAACCGGCTGTCCCACGACCGCCCAATCTTCCGAGGTGAGGAAACCACAAGCAGAACCAAATGAGGGACCTTGTCCGCGGCAGTCCGCGGCGACGGAAGATGCATTCTTCTCGACCCCCAACAACTGCCCGATGAGTACTGTGTACTCATACGCCGCTGAGATTCATCGATGATGGGCAAAATGGCTTGTTCAGGATTCGGTCGCGGATTCGTTGAGGCCGACGACCAGTAGAAGTCGTGTATATGTGAGAAGAAGTCGTCTGGAGACTGCGCGTCGGAGGTATCGCACGCTGCTGTTGCTGCGGCCCATACAAACTGCGGCAGCTTGGGCGGCCCTCGCTTCGTGCTGCAGCGACTCGGCGCAAGGAATCCGACACCGCGGGGTGGATTCTTGCTATCACCTTTGGAACTTTCATTGTCGTCCAATAAAAAGTGCACGTCGAGTGATATCTGCGGCGTCGCCCCGCCCGTCGTCGCTACGTTCGTAGCGGCGCCTCGAGCAGCACCGAGCGCCCAATCGCCCAAGCGGCGCCCCGGTCAGCAAAGTGCAAAGTCGTGAAAGGGCAAACTCACGTGGGGCGGGCGAGCGCCGGCCCGGAACGCGCTCCCAACGTCGCCGTCGCAACCGTGTCAACCGCCCGCCGTGCACATCGCTGTGGCTGGTTCGGCCGTCGGGCATACGACGACCAAGTCATCGCCACCGATCCGACGGCATGTCGCACCTCGGGTGGGCTCTGATTGGCGCGAGGTCAATTGCTTGGGGTGGCGTCGCGCAGCTGGCGCTCGGTTCGATCAGCCCGCAATGGCTGGCGGCCCCTCGTTTGGTTGGGCCAATGTATACGGTGGGATGATATGTACTGACTGCGGCGCCAACGACTCACAATTGTTTTTGCTCCAAGATGCGCACGGTTGCCCTCCTCTTCGCGGTGCTCTTCGCGGCGACGGCCGTCGAGGCCCTCGACCAGAAGCTGTACGGTATCAACTACACGCCCCGCAAGGGCCCCGACTACTTCTCGCTCAAGAAGCGCTGCAAGAACGCGACCGAGATCGACCGCGACATGGTGCAGCTCCGCAAGATCACGGACCGCATCCGCATCTACTCGATGACGGACTGCAACACGGCCGACCTCGTCATCCCCGCCGTGCGCCGCGCCGGCATGAGCATCTGGGTCGGTCTCTGGGTCGGCCCCAACAACACGGTCTACGCGGAGGAGAAGGCGTCGCTCGTCAAGCAGCTCAAGAACGGCAACGTCAACAACCAGACGCTCGGCCTCCACGTCGCGTCCGAAGCCATCTACCGCAAGGACATCAACGTCTCGACGGCCATCGCCGACATGAACGAGATCCGCTCCATCATGAACGCCGCCGACGTGTACATTCCGATCACGATCACGGACATTGCCGACACGTACATCCAGTACCCGCAGCTCGTCAAGGCCGTCGACATCGTCTCGGCCAACTCGTTCCCGTTCTGGGAGCTCGCCGTCGCCGAGACGGCGGCGCAGAAGATGTACAACCGCATGTACCCGCTCATGCTCTCGGCCCAAAAGTACAAGAAGAAGATCTTGATTTCCGAGACGGGGTGGGCGACCAACGGCACGTCCAACGGCGCGTCGATCGCGACGCCGTCGACGGGGGCGACGTGGCTCAACGACTTTTACTTCCTCGCCAAGGACGTGCAGTGGGACTACTACTGGTACACGTCGTACGACACGCCGTGGCGCCACCTCGAGGGCGACAACACGACGGCTGAAGTCGAAAACTACTTCGGCCTGTACTTCCTCAACAACACGCTCAAGCCCGTCTTCGCCAACATGAACTTCACGCGCCGCGTCAACCTCGTCACCAAGATGCCGCTGCCCAAGACGAACGCGACGGCGACGCTCGCGCCGGTGGCCGGTGCCACGACGACGGTCGCTGCGACGACGACGGTGGCGACGACGGCCGCCCCGGCCACGACGGTCGTTGATGCCACGACGGTCCCGGTCGTTACAGCCTCGGTCGCCGCCAACGCGACGGGCAACACGACGGAGCCCCACAAGAAGAGCAAGATCCTCTCCATCTTGGAGGCGCTTGTCCGCGGCTGGATGTTTTAAGCCAAGAGTGCGAATAAGTAATGCTATGTGTTGAACACTCCACCTTGCAATGACCATTCCCTTGCACCCATATATGTACCGAGCCGACGCACGGTATTCGACCCTGGAGAGACGTCGACGCACCAAGGTGTTTTGGAGGATACACCGCATCAAGTCAGCAGCAGACGCAGACAATTTTTGCTCTTGTTTGACAAGCGCTGGTTGATCGCATCCCTTCGTGCGAGCTGCATCTGCTGGGGATCCGTGTTCAGGCTGTACGACACACTGCATGCGTTCGCTCCACGTCACACGGTACCGCTTGGGCTCTCGTATGAGTTCATCGTACCGTGTCGCACTGAAGCTGGAGCTGGTCGACGAGATCAAAGGTGCTCTTGCAGGCGATCCAGTCGCTTTCTCTTGACCCACACGGACGGTACCGGTGCTCGTCGGTCCAGACCGAGTGGTTGACCACAACGTCGCACTCCATGGCGCTCTAAGTCGCAGAGATGACCGGCGCCGAGGCCTGGGTACGCGGATTGCCTGTCAACTTTGAAGAGGGTAGGTTGGGCGCAGTAGGAGCTGGCCGGTGATTGTGCAAAGTGGCACTACTCCCGACGCCAGTATTGGAATGCATCGGCGCTGGGACGCTCGTCGGCTGGACGTAAAAACGTACGAGGTGTGCTTCCGCACGAGCGGTCCCCACGGCTTGTGGAGCGCTCTCGGAGGCAGCAAGTTGCTGACAGAGTCTCTGAAGATCATCTTGCGCGGCGCCGGAGCTCTTCGTGGAGCTGCGTCGTTGCTTTGGCCTGGTCGGGGGCTGTCACCTGCGCCCATCGACGGCAATGGTTCATTCGCGCAGGGCCCGCATTGGAAGAAAAATGGTCCAACGCTGCATTTGGCCACCCTCATTTGCTGATTTTCCGAAAGGGTATCAAGCTAGGAGGTCTGCTTTTTGGTATCGAGAGTCGCCATTATGTTGCATTGGGCCGTGGGCTTCTCTCGAGGTACACGTTAGATGCAAATAAGAACACGATCAGCTTCCGCATGTTGAAGCGCCGGTCGCACCACGGCCACGGCTAGACAGCGTGCATCCATCTCGATACTTGCGTATGGGCTACCATGGGCGACATTAACATGACGGCGCAAGAAGCCTCCAGCTCCACAGCGAGGGTCGCTTTCGAGACTGCGAGCATCGGCCCCCTCCGTGTCGTTGGCGAAGAAGCCTAGCTTTAGCCAACGAAACCAACTAGTCTTTTCATGTGCGAACGTCGGACCAGTATCTTGTAGACCAAGCCAGCGAACGACACAGTGACAAGACCGAAAGATATACGATAGGATATAATTGATGCCAACGTGTTAGATAATAAGTGTGGGGAATAGAAAATTGAAATACGAGCGAACGTCACTAGACCCAGAGCGCGAGCGCGGCAAAGAGCCCAAATGCGATAAAGAAAGCCGTGAGCTTGAGGCCCAACTGCTCTCTGTTGCGGAGTTCTTGGGGCAGGACCTCCATCGCCCCCACATACAAAAAGGTGCCGCCGGCCAGCGCCGTGCAAATACCGCTCGCGAGCGACTCGGCCGGGTTGGCCCCCGCGAGCACATACCCGAGGCCAATCCCGATTGGCGACATGGCCCCAAAGATCGCGAGACTCAGCACGATCTTGGCAGCCGACACGTTGTGGTGCTGCAGCTCCAGCGTCAGCGCCATGGCCGCGAGCGACTTGTGCGCGACGATCGCGAGGAGGAGGTTCCACGCCGACTCGGGCGCCGCGCCGATGCCAATGCCCTCCATGAGCGAGTGAAAGGACAAGGCGACAAAGATCGCGAGCGAGGCCGCCGTCGTGTCGGGCGTGTCGAGGATGTTGTGGCTGTGCGCGTGCGTCACGTCGTCGTCGTGGTCCGTGTGCGTCTTGACGTGCAGCGGGAGCAGTTCGGACGCCGAGACCGGCGAGTGCGGCAGAAATCTGTCCTTCGCCGCATGCGCCACCCCCTCGACGAGCAAGATGAGTGCAAAGCCGAGGCCGTAGAAGAAGCATGCAAACGGAAAGCACACGGTCGCGGTCGAGGGACATCCGAGGGCAGCGAGCGGCGCGTTCTCGAGCGCGTCCGGCAGCAAATGCACAAAGGAGCCGGCGAGGAAGATGCCGCCGGCCGCCATGTTGAGGATGCTGTGGACGGCACTGTTGGGCCGCACGCAGTAGAGAGGGAAGAGGCCGCCGCCGAGCGCGAGGCCAAAGATGATCGCCGACGACGTAAGCTTGAAGACACCGAGTGCGACCATGAGCGAAATCGCAGAATGGCCAACTGGCAAGAAGCCGCGAGCGCCGCCGTCGGAAAATCGATCTTGAAGTTTGTATGCACCTTGTCCGACGGCGGCTGCGACCCAGATACGAGTGGATGTCTGCGCACGCCAGCAGGCCGGTTACTCGCGGCTCATGCATGGTTGATGGTGGTGGCTTCTAGCAGAAGCACGGTACGATAGAACCAGCAGGTCCACGCCTTTCTCTGGGCTGTCCTGTGGCCGCGTCAAGATCTGTACGTGGCTACTCGGGATCCCAAGTGCTGTTTGAGAGGCTGCAGGAATGGTTGTTGCTGGTTGTCTGTTACGCGGTCCGACCTGCTGGCGCGGACGGCAATGGCACGATGGCGGCGTCCACAGAGGCAGATGGTCCCAACCAAGACCAGGAGCACCGTCGGAACACTGGTCGGAACGTCGAGCTATATTTTGGGCTTCTTCCTCTGGAGCATGTATGCATGAATGGTCGCCTCGTACCGTAGTTGGTCAAGGTGTCTTGGGTTGAAAGCTCTTGTCAGGGAAATGGCCAGTGCGCCACAACATGGGTCATGACCACTGCCACTCGTTTTGCGTTTAACGCAGGTTAAACCTGCACGGCTTAAACGGTCGCAACTTGCCACAATAATTTTTAGCCAATCAAACGATGCGAGTGTTCAAGCAATAATCTGGCCAGAGAACGTCCCGCACCAAGACATCCCAGTTGGCTTCTGCAGGACTGCTATTACAATAGGGGGTTTCAAAGTTGAAAAAATGGAAAAGCCAATGGCAATGGAGCAGGTCCATGGCGCTAAAAATTGCTTGATTTATAGCCAATGAAAAGCGTTTGCTTTCCGGAGGCATTCCGGAGGCCGAAATGCATGTACCTCCATAATTTGATTCGTTTTTATTGCGTGGCGCCCGACAGTCTGAGGTTCGAGAGCTAGGTCCGAGGACATGGCGGTCCTTGCGCCAGCGTACCTCCTCTTGAGATCCTCTCAACAGGTCCGCTGCCTTATCTATGGTCTTGAAGTAAAGAACAACGTGCATCGTCTTGGTTGCGCACCAGGTTGTGGGCGTCGTTGGGCATAGCGGACGTCGCCC
>NW_008246107.1:308351-336019 GCF_000281045.1 Saprolegnia diclina VS20 | reverse complement strand
CTGTTGCTGTCGCTGACCGGGTCGTCGCTCACAATGTGGTGGGTGCCGACCGAGATGGGCGCCGCGAGCGCCGCTTCGGCAATGTACTTGCCTGTCTTGACCGCGTTGCGCACGCCGACCAGCGTCGCATCGAGGCAGACATCTCCGCAAAGGCGGTCGATGGACGCCTCGAGCGCCTGCAGCTTCTTGACGCCGACGCGCATCCCGTCCGTGGTCCGCGTCGCGCCGACGTGGTCCCACATGACGGCTTGCAGCTCACTGAGCACCGACTGCACGTCCTTGGTCGACGCCATCGTCGTCGCCGACACCGACAGCGCCGGGATGCGCACCGACTCGGTATTGACCGACGCCGACTTGTCCGAAGCCAAGTAGTCGGACGCGACAGCGCAGCCCCACACGAGCGCTTCGAGCAGCGACGTCGACGCGAGGCGGTTGGCGCCGTGCATACCCGTGCAGCTTACTTCGCCCGCCGCGTACAGCCGCGGCACGCTCGTCCGGCCGGCGAGGTCGACCTTGATGCCGCCGCAGTGGTAGTGGGCGGCCGGCACCACCGGCATCGGCTCCTTCGTGAGGTCGATGCCGCGTGCGAGGCAGTGCGCATAGATGGTCGGGAACCGGCTCTTGAGCCAGTCGCTGTCGAGGTGCGAGATGTCGAGGTACATGCAGTCGTCACCCGTCTTGTCCATCTCGCTCAGAATCATGCGTGCGACCACATCGCGCGGCGCGAGTTCGCCGCTCGGGTGGTAGTCGGTCGCAAAGAAGCGCCCGGCTTTCGTGCGCAGCTTGGCGCCTTCGCCCCGCAGCGCCTCGGTCAAGAGGAAGCGGCGCTCACCAGGAATGTACAGCGTCGTCGGGTGGAACTGCACGTACTGCATGTTCTTGAGGTTGGCGCCCGCGCGGGCCGCCACGGCCACGCCCTCGCCGCGCGCGCCTTCCGGGTTGGACGTGTTGCGGTAAATGTCACCGAGACCACCCGTGCCGAGCAGCGTCATGTCCGCGTGCAGCACCTCCATATCGTTCGTCGACGTGTTGATGAGGACGGCGCCGACGCAGTCGCCAGCGTCGTTGAGCGCGAGGTCAAAGACCACGCGGCCCGTGAGCAGCTCAATGTTGGGGTGCGCCATGACGGCGGCCTGCATGCTGGTGGTGATGGCCTTGCCCGTGTGGTCGGCCTTGAAGAGGATGCGGGCGCGGTTGTGCGACGCCTCGAGCGTCAGCGCCAGGTTGCCGTTGCTGTCGCGCTCGAACGGCACCTTGGACACGTCCAGGAGCAGGTCCTCGACGCAGCGCGGACCCTCGGTTGCGACCTTGCGCACGGCCGGGTCATGGCACACGCCGGCACCGGCGCGGTGGATGTCGGACGAGAGGAGCTCGGGCGAGTCGTCGGTGGACTTGTAGATGATGCCGCCCTGGGCCCAGTAGCTGTTGCAGTTTGCCGGGTCGATGGCAGCGCCGAGCATCGTGACGCGGACGCCTTCGGACGCGAGGCGGAGCGCCGTCGCACTGCCGGCGACACCGCAGCCGACGACGAGCGCCTGGACGCGGCGCACCGGGAGGTTGGTGGCGTACGCATCCGTGTACGAGCTCGTCGGGACGCGGTAGTCGAAGCCGGCCTTCTTGGCTGGCGTGGTGTTGATGGAAGTCATGTGCGGTGTAGTCATTCAGTTGTCGTGTAGTTGGGATCGAGATGGACTTAGTGGGCTGCGGTGATGTTGGGGTACTTCTTGTTGAATGTCCAAGTCTTCTTCGCGGACATAAAATGGCGCGGACGAGGCTGGCGGCGGTGTGGAGGTAGCTTTGACGCAACACGAGCAAAAAGGCAAAGTGAGTTCTTATTTAGGCGATGAGTCATTCGAATCGCCGGATATCATTATCCGGAGTGTCCAGCGGCGCCAAAAAAGCCAACGCAACGAAGTTTCGGACGATGAGGAAAATCGACTTCGTCGCAAGACGGGGTCCCATTCCATCGCCAGACCCAAGGGAATTAGTTATTCCCTTGGTCAGACCCAACTGACGACGCGGTCGAAATGGATCGGCAGCGACAGCCGGCGAGCGACTTCGAAGGCCTTCCTCAGCTGGTGGAGCATGTCCCACGCACTTCGACGAACGGTGGGGGCTCGAGTAATCCGAGCCTGCGACTGATCGTAGAGGCGCTGTCGTGGCGATGTTGGCGCCAGCAGAGTTGCCAGTCAGTGGCGAGTAGCCTCACACTATTTGCGTACTTCGATCGCCGTCTGCGACATGCGCTGGCGCATGAGTCATTCGGCTGAATGACTCATCCCCGCGGTATCCAGTCGACGACGATGGGCGAAGAGGGGAAATGAAGTCAATTCCAAGCTAAAATCAGGATGTGCAGTGATAGGGGCACTGCAGACTCAGCGGCGCCGTTTGCTCAATCAACCGGACAAGGGCAACATGGCTCGGCAGCGGACCTGGTTTGTGCCAAACGCGAGGATGCGGGGTGTTTCACTCATCGAGGTCGCTGAAGTACTTTGGTTTGCTGGGCAGTGACCAACACCGAAAGGACCATGCTACAGTAGGAAGTACAGTTCCGAAACCTCTTGCAATGCATACGTTTTGGTATATGTATTGCCACAGGATCTACCGGTTTCATTGGCAGACCCGTTGCAGACCAGGGGCATGAAGGTCGCATGGCGGTGGTGGCGACTGCTTATGCTGTGCGTAGGCCGGCGACGACGACGAGTACGAAGCGCAAGTCGAAGTCATTGCGCCGCGGAGCCGCCACCGCTACTTCCGCCCCCAGGGTTGCCCTCGGCCTGTCCGACGTATCACGGCGCTGACGACAGCTTTGTCTAGTCCCGCTCTACGAGGTCGTGAGCTATGATGGCCACTTTGAAGTGCGCGAGCGGCCACAGGCCAATGTCTGTCTCGATCCTTTGCCACTGGCTCATGCGTCCTAGTTGGCGGCGGCGGCCAAGCCGCGGTCGTCGACGACGTCGGCGTCACCGTACAAGGCGGCCTCCAAGAAGCGCCCGCGCCCCCAGTCGTCGCACCGCGGCGTTCGCGCGGTGCTAGATGAGCGGGCGAAGACAGCGCCGGCAATGGCGAAGAGCCCACGGCAGTTGCAACCGCTGGCGCCATCACCGCCCCATCACGTAGAAGAGGTGCAACACCAGCAACGACCCGCCGAGGTTCTCGATGCCCAGGTACGGCTCACACGGGCGCCCTTAGCTCCAATGCGACGTCGTAGGTCGTCGTGCGCGAAGGCATTCTGGCGAGTATGGCCAAACTCTGCGCGCGCCCGCACCTCGCCACGTCACCGACGCGACTCATTCAGCTCGTCCAGCTCTGCCAGCGGCTTCGACAACACACAATGAACATTGTGGCGCACCACAGCCCGTCAATCGCGCCGTACCTGACCAAGGTACGCGATCGAGCGGCGCTTTGTTTCCGACTTGGCTGTAGATGGCCACGGACACCAACTTTCTGCAGGGCGCGCCTGTCTTGCTGCAAGCGCTGGGCGTCGAGAGCCTCCTGTGCAACCCCCTGCTGTGTGCTGTCCCGCTCACGCAACCAGAGCTCGCAGCGTACGTGGTCTTTCGACGGCCGCGCGACCGCGACGCGCTTCTGCAGCGCCTGCGAGCGACCAACGAGGTCGACGAGAACCGGCTCCTCGATGCGCTCGTTGTGCTCTCGACAGCGATGGCTGCGGCACCGCCAACATCCATAGACGATGACGTGCTCGACACCGCCCGCGCGCAACCAAGTATGAAACTTGGACCGAAACCTGAGTTTGTTGCGGCCGAGCCATGCGACGACGACGAAGACGACGACGACGGTCGACGTGAGCCAGATATGACGTACGACGACGCTGTGAGCGACGGTGAAGAGCTGCAAAGTGCCGACGAGGACGACGGCGCGACCTTTGGCACCGTGGCGTCGCTATGCGACGCAATGCAAGCCGACCTCAAATCGCACTTTGGCGCGCATTCCAACATGTGGACGTTGGCACCCGAGCACGACCCCGTCATCGAGCCGCACGTCGCTCGCCACGTAAACGAGCCGCACACCGTCGTCAAGCCTCGTGACCCACCGAGTCTCGAGTCGCCGGGTGCGTGGAGCGCAGACGACGCCGTCCAAATCTACGAGAGTGCACTGACGCAGCGGTGTTTTCGAGCCTGGCACGCGTGGCGAACGCGAGAGCGTGCCAAAGGGACCATAGCAGCCATGCATCGGATGCGCCGCGTGCGCCGGCTTTTCCAAGCGTGGCGCCGACTCAGTCGTGGGCGACCGCTGCGGGCTCGCTGCCAGCGACGGCGCTTCTTTCTCCTCTGGCGACGCGCCGTGTGTTTTCTCAAGCGACGGCGACGGCTCTGGCGACGTTGCGAGCGCAATTCGCAAACGATCACGATGACACGCTGGCATCACTACTGCGAGCTCGCACGAGAACAGAGAGAGGCTGCAGCGACCACCATAACCGCACTCTGGCGAGGGACGCGTGCCCGAAGGGACGTTCAAAAACTTGTGCAAAGCCGTCGCGACATGGCCGCCCGACGACTGCAACGAGCGTGGCGGGCATATCGGTGCCGGCGTCGCGGTGCCGCAGCGCGACGCCGTCGCACATTGGCTAGCTCGCGCATTCAACGAACGTTCCGGCGTCACCGCGACTGGGCCGCGCGACGCCAGCGAAGTGCGGTGGTCGTACAACAGTCGTGGCGACGTCATTCGGTTTTTGTTTGTCAGCAAAACGCGGCCGCTGCGCGTATGCAGCGCGCGTACCGCCGATACGATCAACGTCGGCGGGCGTGGGCAGCGCGGACACTGCAGCGGAGTCTCCAGCGCCATGTGTGGTGGCAGCGTCGACGTCGGTGCGTCAGCGTCCTCCAGCGTCTGTGGTGCGCGCACTCGTCTCGACAACAAGCCAAAGAACGAGCGGCACGCGGGTTCCAGCTGCTGTGGCGACGTCGTCGGGTGACGCGTCGCTGCGACCGACGACGGCGGTGTCGGTGCATCGCTGCTGCACGACGGATCCAGCGCTGGCTTAGAGGAAATCAAGCACGTCGACGCGCCTGCAGCTATGTCTTGTGCGCGCTGCTGCTGCTGATTGAGCGTCGTGACGCGGCCGCCGCGCAAGTGCAAGTCGTCTGGCAAAACTGCATTCGACGGCGCCGCGCCGAGGCCGCGCGGACGCGGCGGCATGCAGCCGCTCGAACCCTCCAGCGGTCACTGCGCTTGTTCTCTGTCCGGACGATATGTAGACGAGTGCTTGCGACAATGGTCGAAGCCACGTGCGCGAATGCAGCGGCCACGCGTGTTCAAACGGTGTACCGGGGCTACTGCGCGCGCCAGCTATATCGCGTCGTGCGGCGTCATCGACGACGCCTGGTCGCCCATTGCCTCTCGCGGTTCTTGCGCACGGCGCGCGAGGTCACGTTGCAGCGGACCACGTGTGAGGCGGCGCTTGACATGCTAGTTCATGCTGTGGAGCGCCATGCGGCCGCCGTCCGTCTGCAGACGCTTTGGCGGCAACAAGCCGCTCGATCTCGCTACCAGCGACTGCAGCGCAGTGTGTTGATTCTGCAGCGTCGACTTCGTCGGTGGCGGGAAACGACCGCAGCGTGCAACGAGGTTTTGCAGCTGACGACGTGCGAGGCGGCGCTTAACATGCTAGTCCAAGCCGTGGAGCAGCACGTAGCCGCCGTCCGTCTGCAGACGCTGTGGCGGCAGCAAGCCGCCCGATCTCGCTACCAGCGACTGCAGCGCAGTGTGTTGATTCTGCAGCGTCGACTTCGTCGGTGGCGGGAAACGACCGCAGCGTGCACCGACGTGTTGCGCTCGATCGTCGAGCAGACTTTGTCTCATGCTACCGACGTTGCGGTGCTGTGCCTTCAACGCTGGTGTCGACAGCGGTGGCGGAAGTTGGCTGCTGCCACCGAACGCCATGTGGTGGCGTTGCGCCGGCAGTGTGCGGCTCGCGTTTTGCAGCGCTGTGTTCGTACGAGGCAACAAGAGCGCGCTTGTTCGTTGGTGCTCCAGCGTCTTGTGGCGCACGTCGACGACTGGTTTCAAAACGCGGCTGCGATCGTCCTCCAGCGCTGCTTGTCTCGCAACCAATATTTAAGGACCGACGCTCGCAGATCGCAATGCCGGGCCGTCGTCCGGTCGATAGTTGCTCAGATCGAGGACACGCAGACGCTGAGTCGCCGCTGCTCGCACGAGGTGCTGGACTCTGCCGTGGGCTTCGTTTTGGCAGCTGAATTAACGCGGCGAGAGGTCGCTTCGTGTCTTGAGGCCGCGGTTCACTCTGTGGAAGTGCAGCAAGAGGTGACGCGCTGCCTCGAAGCCTTGACGGCGGACGTCGAGACGTTCCACGAGACAACACGGTGCCTGGACGACATCGTCGAAGACGCAGCGCGGCTGTTGGCGATGCGTCACTACGCGTTGGCAGAGGCGGCGTCGCTGCAACAATCGGAGCGCCGGCAAATGGGCCGCGAAGACGCGACAGCAGCAAGCGAACGCATCCGCGCGCACGTGACTTGCCTTCTGGCCGAGCTCCAAGGTCGCATCGCGGCCCAGCATGCAACTGCCAAGACCCTGGTTGACTCGACTCTATCAGTGTCTGTGGTGGCCATAGCCCAGCGGCGTTGCCTTTTGGCGGTGGCGTCTCAAATGGCGCAAGACAGTGTCTGCGCGGCCACCCGCTGCATGCTGGCGACGGCCCTCGTGACGCGTGCTGTGTCGACATCCGTGCAACGCATCGCGACCGCCACCGACGAAATGCGAGCTGCCGCTCAGCGCCACGTTGCAAGAACGTTCGTGACGTCTTTGGTCGAGACGACCGTGCGCGGGCTCCAAGCTACCGCGCCGGTCGTCGAGCCAGCGCTGTCAGTACCGGTAGCACCGCCCTCTGCTATTTTCTTGCGCACTGTACGCGACGTGGCGTTGGCGTTGACCGACCAAAGCGTTCATGTCGGCGTCGTCCAGTCGTACACCAAGCGCACGACCGCCGCACTCACCCATCGTCTGCTTCAAACGAGCTTTTCACGCGCGTCGACACTTCTGCAGTGGCGACGCCTCACGGCCGCCACGGCCACCAGCGTCGCCACGCGTGCGATCGCGTCGCTCGTCGAGCTTGAGCGCAGGACGGTCATTACGTATAGCGTACACCGAACCGCCTCGGTGAGTGTCAAGGCTGCGTGCGCCTGCGTCTTTGGCAAACACGCGCGCCGACTCCAAAAGTGGTACCGCTACTGGCGCAACATTCGACACTTGCGGCGAGTGGTCGCCCATCTCGTGCACCACTGTACGATGGACGCTCTCCGGCTGGTCGCCTCGCGTCATAAAGCTGCGAGCGTTGTATCGGCGGCTGTCTGTCGCTTTGCGACGTCGCAGCGGCGGTGGCGGGCGGCATCGAGCATTAGCGAAGCCTGGCGCCGTCATCGACGTCGGTGCCTCGTACGACCCCCCGCCGTATCGTTTGTCACTCGGTCGCTCTCGCAGGTTATCCACGTCCTTAGCGTCGCTCGAACCTCTGATTTGTTAGGGTGTCGACACGATGGCAGTACAAGCCGAGGCGGTGCGTGTCGTCGCCAAGTTGACGCGGCAAATTGAGTGCAGCTGCCACGTCGCACAAGAAGTCACGGCGAACGCTCTCGTGCGCAGTGCTCTGCAGGCGACGGCGCGCATGCGGTTGCAAGCAGCGTGGCGTATGTACCATCGTCGACGCCGGCGTGCGCACCTCCGCGCCCGCGTCGTCTCGTGGACGACCATGGGGCTGGCTGCCGTTTACCAAAGCCGCACCGAGAGAACGCGCCGTCTGGCGGCGTTGCGACAGCGCCAGGCGGCGCGAGTACTCGCGCGCACGTGGCGGGGCTTCTGGCGGCGGCGAGCGGCGCAGCGCATTCAACGGACGTTCAGGCGTCATCACGTGCGATGCATCTACCGCCTCGAGTGTGCTTGTGCCTCAAGGCTTCAGACATGGCTGCGACCGATTCTGTACCGGCGCCGGTGCCAGCGGCGGCTCCAGCGGTCGGCGCGGCGCTTTATCGCCAAGAAGATTTGGTCGTCGGCCAAACTTCTTGCCGGCGACACGAGTACGTACTTTGCGCTCTGGCTCTACCGCGGGTCGGCGTGGGTCTCGTGCGTGTTGCATCGAAAGCGAGGGCTTCTCGAGCTCAACAACGGCACGTCCACGTACCTCCGGCGACTCTACGCCGTCAAGCGCGACCACGACTTGGCGGCCCTCGACATCACCAACCACCTCGTGGTCCGCGAGACGCCGCGAACGGTTGTGCTCGCGCTGCCGACGACCTTCAATTTGCAAGCGCAGCTGCAGCGGTCGCAGAGCCTCTCGGTCCTCAATCAAGGAAAAACCAAGCCACCCGCACGCTCCGTGCTCGACACCGCCGTCACTCTCAGCGTCGACGATACACTCCAGAGCCTGCTCGACGGGCGGGACGTCAACGAACGCAACGTAGCTGCCACAGTTACGGTTGAAAGATTGATACTATGTGTCGTAGGCGCTTGGAGAGACGCCGCTGCACCTCGTGCTGACGCCAGCGCGCGGCTTGGACGACAATGACGCGCGGGATGCCATGGTCGACTTTCTGCTCGAGCAGTCGGCGGACGTGGACGCGCGCGACTACGACGGCGTGACGCCGCTCATGCGCGCAGCCGAGGCGGGTAGCCCTCCGGGCACCAATGGCATGCAGCTTAGCGACGCGCGTAGGGGACATACGTGGCATCGCGCGGCTGCTCGAGGCCGGTGCGTCGATCCGAGCGGTCGACAACAAGGGCTACAACGCGCTGCACCGAGCATGCGCCAAGAACCAAGTCGTTACAGTCGAGTTCTTGGCCCATCGACCCGCGCTCACGACGGCGTCGTACGAGGGCATGTTCCCGCTGCACATGGCCGCGCTCCTCGGCCACGCGTCGATCGCTGTCGTGCTCCAAAGCTCAGCGTCTATCGACGTTCGCGACGGCGACGGGCGCACGCCACTGCAGCTGGCTGTGGCGGCGGGACATGCGTCCCTGGCGGCGTGCCTCCTTGAAGGCGGCGCAGACCCCAACGCCCGCGACAACTTTGGACGCGTCGCAATGCACTACGCGACCGACTCCTCCCATGGGCTCGAAATGGTATGGCTTTGATGTATCCACTGGATACTAATATGGACAGGCGAGTCTACTGCGGTCGTGCAAGGCCAATTTGAACGCTGGGGACGCCAGAGGCGATACGCCCTTGCACTGGGCCGCGATCGCCGGTGTGTTTGGCTGTGCGAAGCGAGTAGAATGACATCGACGTTGTAGGCAACCAAAAGATTTTGCAGCACTTGCTCAACCTCGGCTGCGACACGTCACTCCACAACACAGACTGGCACACAGCGCTTGACGAGGCCACAGCGGCGGGGCAACGCGGCTGCGCAGAGCTTCTGCGTCGCGCGGCGCCGTCGACACGCGCACCCCGAGCCGCGTCCTCGTCTTACATTCGCCTTCACGAGCTCATGGACGAGAGCACAGACATCTACAGTATGTACCTCGCCTACGACGAGCCATACTGCAAGTCTCCGGACGACACGGCCGACGAAGTTGCAGTAGCCAACGCACAAACCAATGCTGTGGTTGATGCTGATGCAAGTGGTTTCGTGGTGCTGGACTCAACGAGCGTAATTCCTGTCGATGACGAGTCGGCGCAAGAGACAGCAGAGCACAGCAGCGTCCTCGCTCTGCACTCAGAAATGCACGACGGCGCTGTGACGAGCTCCAAGGAAGCGGACTGTACAAGCGGTAGCGAAGCAACCAACGCCTCGGGGCCTGGCGTCTCGGGTCCGACCGAAAATGCAGCAGAGATGACACATACGCCGACGACACTGGACGCCTGCGCGGTAGAAGACGACCCTTTGCTGGCTTGTACGAATGTCGACGTCTCGGCCCTCGCCCCGGAAGCTAGCGCGAACCACGATGTCTCGTCATCGACAGAGCACGAAGCCGCAGAGACGTTGGCACCTGCGGAGGACACCACCGAGTACGACATTCGCATCGGCGCCAACGACGGACCCATCACTGCACCGTTGCTTGAAGAAGCTGCGGCGTATGCAAATGAGATGTCTTATTCCGAGTACGCTACGCATGACCCCGCTTACGATTTCGCTTCCTTTGCTGCCCCTGACGCGGCTCCGTACGACGCCTCGCAGTACACTGGGTACGAAGCCTCCGAGTACGCACTCGACCCTGCTTCCCAAGAAGCCGCCTATGACGCCTCGCAGTACGATCCCTCCCAGTACGCGGGTTACGAAGCCTCCCAGTACGCTGCCTACGACACGTCGGTCTACGATGCCTCCCAATACGCTGCCTACGATGGCTCGCAGTACTCTGCCTACGACTACTCGCAACCAGCTGACTACGACGCCACACAACCTACTCCCTACGATGCGCCGTACGACGCATTGCATCCTGTCGATGACGCTGCCTACGACGCTTCGCAGTACGACGCCTCGCAGTACACTGGCTACGACGTCTCCCAGTACGACGCTTCGCAGTATGCTGGCTACGGCGCCTCCCAGTACGACGCCTCGCAGTATGCTGGCTACGAAGCCTCCCAGTACGGCAGCTACGGCTACTACGAGAACAGCGCAACTGCCGGCGGTGCTTCGTTTGCTGAAATCAACGACGAAGCAGCTCCGACCAGCTACACAGAGGACCGAACGTACGAGATGGACGCTGTCAGCGACGCCTACGAGATCTGCATCGGAGACGACGAGGCCGCGGTCGACACGGACGACGACGACGACTACGGCACGGCCTTTCCCGCCGCCGAGGACAGTTTGTTCGACGATAAGCCGCATCTGTCGCGTGCGTCCTCGGTTGAACCCGACAAGGAGGCGAGTCCTCGTATGCAGTGAGGTCCAATTCATACTCCTCGTCCCTAGTCCTGCTAAACTAAAATGGAAGCATTACCCAACAACCAATCGTGGCAAGCTTTCAGGGGTCGATCTGTCATTACCAAAGCCTAGGCATGGGCTGGCAGCTATTAGAAGCTCCTTTTTTTGCTCCTCTTTCACTTTGACTTTTTTGTTTCGGCAAACTCAAAGTGAAACTCGCAGTTGGAAAAATGGAACTTTCGGCGTGCTGCTTTCGGAGGGCACTTTAAAACTAAAAGAGAACCGTTCGGATACAGGTCCGGATACCAGCCGTGTCGGCGCAATGAATGGTGCACATCCGAGTTCAGGGCGCCGGTGTCGGCGAGCACGCTGGCGCGCCCGACAAAAGCACGCTTGGTAACGCTACACGCTTGGTATCGCTGCTTCCCATTAGTTGGTGAGTTGGCGCCATTTGAGATCCCGAGATCTGAATTGTTGTCAGCTGTCCAATCATACGACGCTAAAAGTAGCATTTCAACCAATTAAAATTCATGTAGCTTTGACCAAACCAATAAGGACTGGGCTGCCAGAAAATCAGTTGCGGCACCATGGGCAGCGACGCAACCGAAGGTACGGACGTGGCGGCCGCGCCGGTCTGCTGAGCCCGCGCTCCGTGTAGTATGCATGCTCTGCAAAGAGCTGCAGGCCATCGTGCTCTGCAACCCATGCGACGCCAAGCTCTGTCGTCCGTGCTGGGCTCAGCTCCACGAGAGCGTCGCCGAGGTGCGTGCGCACACGACAACCCCACGTACGTCCTCGCCACCGCGACGCTGCTGCCTGACATACTCATAGTCGTCTACGACGCACAGCCGACGGCTGACGTTTCCGAGGTGCGCGAGACCATCGCGTTCGAGGCCTTCAACGCGGCCAACAAGAGAACGCTCGACGCCCAAGCCGAGTTTCTCAAGGTCTCCGAGTCGCTGACGCCGGCGAGCGCGGGCGGCGTTGTCGCGTTCAATGCGCGCATGGAGAGTCTGCAAACGAACGTCAACGAGCTCGTGGTGGCGCGTGACGAGCTACTTGCTGGCGTCTTTGCGCGGTCGCGCGAGCTGCGCCTGCGCTTGGCGAGCGTGGAGCCCGCGATGCTTCTCAACATTGCGGCGCTCGTCGCCAACTCGTACAAGAAGCTCAAGGTCATGGCGTCGCATTACGAGGTGAGTGAAGCCAACGAAGAGCAGCTGCAGGCTTCGCTGCACCAAACGCGGCCCGGCACGTCCGAGTACAGTGAGGTGACAGCAAGCATGGATGCCAACTTGAAGTACAAGACGCAGCTCCAAGCCGATCGGTACACCGAGTGCATGCACCTCTACACGTACAGCGCCGCGTTGCGCGCCAAGGTGCAGCACGCGCTCGCGTCTCTTCAATGAGAGCCAAGTTGGACCCGCGTCAATCAGTCTGGAATCGCCTCATGGGGCGTGAATGGTTTCTTCATCTTGAGTTTCGGTTAAGTTAGAAGGAGAGATACTGGCGCATGACCTCGAGACGCAGGGACACGTGCTGGCGACATAGCGGACAGGCGTCGTGGCCGGCCAGCCATGGGTCAATGCAGCGAGTGTGGAAGACGTGCTCGCACGGCAGCTGCGCGACGAGCTCGCGCGCGTCCCGGTAGGGCTCGATGCAGATCGCGCACTCGGTGGCCGCCGCCTGGAGGTCGCCCCAGGTTGTAGACCCGACCGTATTTGTAGCTGGCGGCCGCTCCATGCTGCGTGTCATACGCTCCGTCTCGGGCGCCGAGGCGCAGCCGGGACACGCGTGGCCGACGTTTGTTGTCGTGTTGAGGAGGTAGACGGTGCGGCGGCAGCGGCCGCAGACAATGTCGCCGCAGACGCGGCAGTGGTGGCGTCGGCGGAGGAGGTAGAAGGTCTTGTCGCAACCGACGCAGGAGGGCCGGGCGTCGTCCGGTACCCACTGTGTCCGTGGGCAGGCGGCGCGGACCGTCGTCAAGCCCACTTCGTCCATCATCCTTCGTAAATCTACCGGATACGAACCGATTTTGAAACGGGATGTCCGGATACGGTCGCAGCTGCGCGCGAAATGGAGAACGATTGTTGAAGTGCAGTTGGAACCAATGGCTGCTGCTCAGACGCGGATTGATCGCTTGCCGTGCGTTGTTTATAGTCCATCAGCGACGACTAATAGTCTCCTAGTAAGTCCTAGCTCGAGATTTTCTTGCTAAAAATCAGCAGTTGAGAACGCGAAAGGATTTGAATTTCAGCCAATCCCGAGGTTGCATTGCATACGGAGTTGGCGCCAAGCTGCCCAGCAGCACCGACCGCAGGTAGCACTGTAGATACAGGAACTAGTGTGCGTTGAACCTCGACGGGCAACTTCACGTCGACGGTTCGAATCCAACTGCGCAACCCACGTACATGACCGACTCGCCTCGGTGTCCAGATCCAGCGTCTGGCTCATGCGTTGCCGTTCGTCAGTGTACCCCCACCCCTTGCCCAAGGTGGTTTGTTGCCGAGACGAAGGCAATCAAAGTATATATGAATTTTACAAGTATTTATTCAAGAGGTTACGGGTCTAATTTTACTCGGACGCGATGACGAGCCCGGGGTCGACCGGGGCGGTGGCGTCGGCGGGCGCCAACAAGCTCAACCGCGAGCTCCTCCGGTGGCTCCAGAGCCTCGACCTGGCCTACTCGCTCAAGAACATCAAACGGTGCGTTCTGACTGCCGCCGAATCCTCTTGAGTGTACAGTAGGGACTTTTCAAATGGTTTTCTCATCGCCGAGATCCTCTCGCGCTACTACGACAAGGACATTAGCATGCACTCGTTCGACAACGGCATCGGCCTCAAGGTCAAGAAGGACAACTGGGACCAGCTCCTGCGCTTCATGGCCAAGGTCCCCGACTTTGAGCTCGTCGGCGGCAAGGCCGACGCCGACGCCGTCATGCACTGCGAAAACGGCGCGGCCGTCACGTACCTCGGGAAGCTCTACCAGTGCTTGACCAAGCGAGAGCTCCAGCAGGTGCATCCGCGCCCAGTCGAAGAGGACATTCCGCCGTACGCCAAGCCGACGGGGTCGGCGCTCATTCGCGAAAAGATGCGCGGCCCCGAGTTTGCAGAAACGACGGACGAGCTCCAGATGGGCCAGAAGGTCCGGAGTGTCCACGCGCGGCACGAAGAAACACTGCAGCTGGACCGACTCAACGATCTGGAGCGATACGGCCCCTCGTCCACCGAGTCCAAACTGGTGCGGAACCAGATTCAACACCAGATTCTCACAATCTGCAGGTGCGCCCCCGCAAGCAAAAAGTGCTAGGCGAAGAATCGCCCGTGATCACGCAAGCCGTCGTCAAGGAAGTGCAGATCAAGTCCATCGACGACCGAAACTTCAACCTCGCGCACCTGCGCGCCACGCGCGAAGCCTCGGCAGCCATGACGGTCAATGCCAGCAACACCGAGTACGGCTACGGCGCCGACGTCGACGGCCTTGAGCTCGGCGAGAAGCCGCCAAAGCGCCGCCTCATGGACCTCCTCAACGAGTACATCACGCGCAAGCTCACGGGCACGTCGATTTTGACGCAGATGGACGCGCGGAAGGACCGGTTCGATGCCTTCTTGAGTGTCGTGAGCGCCGGCGGCGTCGTCAGCGACGATGACGCCGCCGACGTGTTTCGGGACCTCGTAGACCCGGGCAGCGTCCTCGCCAACGTGCTCTTGGACTCACCCAAAGACTTTTGGAAGGTTGGTTTGCATTGGAGTTTTGGGATTTTACCGTCTTTGTCTAGTTTGCCGGTCTTTTGGTGCCCTTTTTGCGGGACTTTGGCGACGATAATCCGGTCTTTACGGCCAGTGTCCAGCTTTGGACGGCCCTCGGCGCGCTCTGCACCAAGCGTGTACGTGGCAGCTCGCGATATATCGAGTGCGACGTCGTGCGTAGGACCCGGCGGCCGCCGCCATCGCCTTGTCCGACTATGCGCTGCCGCAGCTGTCGGCGATACTCGTCTCGGTTCCGACCAAGCGCCACGCGATTCTGCGTGTGATCTACGCGTTTGGCTCGTCCAAAGTCGTTGCCCACATTCAAGTTTGTCATTTCAATATTTCTCGTGACGCAACGTGTTGGGTAGACGATCAAGCGGCTGCGCGAGGGCTTGCCGAACATGGACGTCTTTATCCACTGCCTCGCGCTCCTCCTCGGGCTCGAGACCGAGATGGACGACACGCTCGCCGACTTGTACTACTACTACTGCTGCATCGGCCTCGACATGGCCTGCGAGAAGCTCCGCGCCGCGTGCATCTCGATGCTGCCGCAGTTCCTCGTCTCGGCGCCGCATTTCGCGCTGGATCTCGTCCCTCGCTTGCTAGCGTTCAGCCTCCGATCGACATGGTCGGTGCCTCTCCTAAGTTTTCAAAGTCTCAAACTAATATCTACAGGTGGGAAGTGCGGGCCCAAATGCTGCTGGTCGTCACGTCCGTGCTGCACTTTGCCACGCTCTCGACGGCGCCGCCAGCCGTCGAGTGCCACGTCGACACGTGCTTGGCGCTGCTCGAGCGCGAGTTTACGCCGTCTGCGTCCTTGAATCTCCGGCGTCTCGGTTTGGTGCACGTCGCCAAGCTGCACGCGCGGTACCCGGAGCTGCGTACGTCGTCACATGCGTCCGGCATCGTGTACGAGATATGTCTAGTGGCCAACTTTGCAGACGTGCTTCTGAGTCTGCCCGTGCAAATGCTCTCGGACCTATTGCAGGAGAGCGCGAGCGACGTTGCGACCTTGCCTGTTACTGGTACGTAGCGACTCGTCCTGGGTGTGCATCCAAGGCGCTGTGTGCAGGGGCGTCCGGCGCTGTGTACCACCTCGTGTCGGTGCGGGGCGTCTGGGACGCGCTCGCGATCGCCAAGCAGCTTGGGTTGGACCACGAGACGAGTCGGCTGCCGTCGGAGGCGACGGTCATTGTGCTGCACGCGTGTCTCGAAGACCTCGCCAAGTCGCAGCCCGAGCAGCTCAACAGCGTGTTTGGCCAGGTTCAGCTGCTCGTGATCGCGTCGCTGACGGCCGCCGCCACGTGCGACGTGGGTCTTGCGATCCTCTCGATCGTGTCGTTTTACTCGTCGCCGTACTTGGACGTCCTCTCGCACGACGCGATGGGCGCGACGCTCGAGCGCATTTGCGCTGCCAAAGACGCCGCGCCGCAGCAGCAAGCGATCGCACAGGTCCGCGCTCGTCATCCGTTGCACTGTTGTTGAGCTTTGCGCACTAGTTTTTGCAGCAGCTGCACGTGAGCAACGGCCGGAACGCGGCGAGCGTCAAGGACTGCCTCGGCCGCCTCAAAAGCAACGTGCGCTCGTTTCAAGAGACCATGTTTGCCGTCGCGCTCGACGCTTTGCTGCGACAAAAGTAGCGCGCAACACTTATATGCCAGTAAATAAGAAAAACTATGATACCCTACCCCTTCACATACCCTTTGACCCCACCGAGGAAGGATGGGTCACACCACGCATCCGTGATGCTCAACATATTCGCGTGTCGATATATATTAGTGCCACCGCTATATCTTTTTTCGGCGGGTGACCACTAACGGATCTCGATTTAGAGCGTCTTTCTCACAAATAAAGTCGACGCCATGGACTCACTCGATCGCCCGAGCACGCCGCAGAGCCTCCAAAAGCAGGCGTCGCAACGCTCGACCTTGTCCAAGCAAGAGTCCCGGCGGATGGTCGAGGCGACAACGGGCTCGTCCCGGGGCACGCTGCTCTCGGTCACGACGCTCGCTTCCAGTACGCACACCAAGCAGGTGCTCACGATCGAGAGCGTTCAGATGTGGGCGCGGCACTTGCTCTCGGGTACCGCCAAGGAGGCGCACGCGGCGCTCGCCGAATTTCACGCGATTTTGAGCGCGAATGACGCGACGGCCATCGATTTTCTCATCGCCCACGGCTGCGTGCCCGCACTCGTCCACTTTGTCGTTCGAGACACGGCGCTCAGCGAGACGGCGCGGTCCCTCGAGACGCTCTTCCGCTTCTATCTCTTCACGTCGACGCAGCGAGAAAATGCGCCGAACGTGCTCGAGCGTGTCGCGAGCAGCCTCTCGTATGGCCGCGCGCTCTTTGAGCGCCGGAACGCGCTCCGCGTCTTCCTCTCGTTCGCGTTCACGCAGCCGTATCCCCCGGGCGCGACGCCGTCCCCGAGTCTCATGACGCAGATCCACGGGTACCTGAGCGACCTCGTGCGCGACCTCTGGAGCCCACAGACGCCCGAGAACGTGCTTGAGAGTCTCGAGACGATGGAAATGGTCGCCAACGTGCCGGCCTACCGAGGCGCGCTCGCCCACGTGCTCTCGACGGTGGTTGTCGAGAAGCGGCGGCAATCCATCTCGGAGAACGAAGACCAAGGGCCAAAGCTCGGCCAGAAGCGCCGGTCGTCCTCCGTGCTCACAGAACTCGTGTCACACCACCGCCCGAGCTCGTTGCTCGAGTCAGGTCTCGGGTTCCTCAAGCGACTCGTGAGTGGCTCCCACGAGACGTCCGACGTCGTTCGCAACGGCGTCCATGGCCTCGTGCAGCTCATCGCCAAAGGCAGCGACGTCCACCGCACTCACGTGGCGCTGGTGCTCGAGCAATTTTTCCCAGAGCCCAGCGACGAGGTCCAGAAGGACGCAAGGAGCGTCAACCGCTGCGGCGCCCTCCTCTGCTTAGCGCTTGTCGGCGTCATCAAGAACCCGCATGTGGACGAAGGCCAGAAGATCCGCATCATGCTCGCCATCGACAAGCTCGTGCGGTTGCCGGTCGCGCGGCGCCACATGCACAACGCGAGCATTAGTCCCGAGCTGTACCTCGTGGCCAACCTCGGGTCGTCGCGCTGCCGCAGCGTGGCCGAGCACCTCCTCAACAAGCTCATCGAACAACCCGACTTTAACGAGTACGTCAAGCCCACGACGTAGACTAAGCTATCCATACACCTAATCCACGATCCTGCATTGTATTCTGCGTCTTGATTTGACGCGAATCCCAAACATTCGGGGTGGGAGGTAAAATGACGCGTCAAGATTCCAGCAGCCAACGCGGTCAACGGCTACGTTGCAACCGTCGGGTGCGCAGTCGAGAAGCACAGTCGCATTAACCGAATCATCATCGACCACGCAAAGCGACCATGATGATCCGTCCGTCCAGCCGCGAAGAAAGCAGCAGCGTTCTCGTGACCGAGTCGCTCGGCAGCGACACTCTTGGGCCGTCGAGTCCCAGGCGCACACAGTCCTCCAAGCTATTGTCTCGCGCCGCGAGTCGAAAGCTGCCGCCGGTCGTCAGCACTCCGGTTAGCGCCGAGGTCGCGCAGTCGTGGTCGCGCAGCTTGCTCTCAGGGACGGCGCAAGAAGCCGCAAAAGCCATCGACGAGCTCTCGGCGGCTGCTGGTAATGCCGCGGCGATGGACACGATCATTGGCCAAGGCGGAGTGCCCGCCCTCCTCCACCACATGCTGCGGGACCAAGCGCTCGATGAGGCGAGCAAGTCGCTCGAGGTCCTCCACCAGTTTGAGCGGTTTGCAGCCACTGAGCGGAGCGGCGTGCCCAACATCCTTGGTGCCGTCGGCTTGCACGTGGACAAGTCCCCGGTCGTCCTCGAGCGCAAGAACGCGCTGCGCATTCTCTTTGCCTTTGGGTATGTCTACAACGACCCGTCGCTGACGTCGCCGTTGGTCGAGCGCCTCCTCGGTCTCCTGCGCAACTTGTGGGAGCCGACGACATCTGACAGCATTCCGCTGACGCTCGAGTGCCTGCACTTTCTGGCGAGCGTGCCGCAGTACCGCGGAATGCTCTTCAGTCACTTGCTTTCGCCTGTGAGCGAGAAGCGCAGCATGAGCATCGACGCGATCAAGGTCGAGACGCCCAAGCGGCGGGGCACGGCGATCGTGACGGAGTTTCTCACCAAGCACCCGTCGGCCATCTTTGGTTCAGGCATCGAGTTCCTCAAGAGCTTCATGCCGTCCGTGCCCGAGACTGTCCTTGTGCGCAACGGTGTCAACGGCCTCGTGCAGCTCATCGCCAAGGGCGCCGAGAAGGAACGAGCGTCCGTGACTGCGCTCTTGGAGGAGCTCGCGCGCCACGACAGCGCCAACGACCATGCGTCCCACCTCGTGTGCAGCGAGATCTTCAAGGCGATCGTCGGCCTTCTCTCGGACCCGAACGGCGACGACGACCAGAAGGTCCGCGCCATGGGCGTCATGGAGAAGCTCGCCAAGTACCAGAAGGTGCGCCGGCACCTCCACCGAGCGAGCGTGAGCCCCGAGCTCTTTCTTGTCGCCAACCTCGCGTCGCCACGGCCACGCGAGCAAGCCGAGCGCCTCTTGGGCACGCTCATCGAGGCGCCCGAGTTTGCCGAGTTTGTACAAGCCTCGACGAGCTAGTGACACCATATATATAAACAACAATCGACTGAAATTAGTATACGATCCCAGGCTTCTCTCAGTAAGGCTCCGACCAAGCGAGGACGCAGCTACTGGTCTATGGCTCAGCGCGATGGCGGCCTGGCCTCTGTTGAACGAGCACGAGGCAGCTAAAGTTGCGTGCATTTATCCGATCTGAAATTGGGCGTCGTTCGCGCCATGGGCCGCGCGCGCTCATTGGCTGAAAGTCATACCTTTTCGCCACCCGACGAGCGCCGAGGCGCGGACGATGGAAGCGACGTACGGCCACGAGCGCATGGAGGCCTTCCGCGAGGAAGGGGACGTCCCCATGCACATGAACCACTGCTTCCTCCTCGACGCAGGTCGACGCCCGCGCATGCTCCTCGCCATGGCCGGCGCCGAGGGGGGTTCAAGCCGCTGCGTCGAAATGGACCTGGACGCGTCGCGATGGGAGCGCTGCGCGGCCGTGACCTGCATCTCGACGATCGTACATGGGTCCATGGAGCTTGAGCTGCGAGGGTTGCTCGACGGGTCGGTGCAGCTCGCCCGCGTCGGCGACGACGAACAGTGCACGGTGCTCCTCACCTACCCGATCGCCAAGGACGACGCCATTACGCAAGCGCAGATGGCCGTGCGCGATGGGACGCTCCTCGACATATTCGTGCTATTACGCAGCGGAAAGCTCATCGCAGTCGAGGACGTCGACTTGAACGACCTCGCTATGGACCCGCCGCCGGCCCTCCCGACGCTCTTCCAGAAGGTCCGACTGCGTATGGCTGCCGTGGGCGCTCAGACTCATGCACAGCATTCGTCTATGGTACGAGCAAGTTCATACTCTTCTTCTCGACGAGCATGGACGTAGATGCAACTGGCGCGCAACCCCACCGGGTCCACGACGGTGTTTGTCGCCAACCACGGCCTTGCCGCCGTCTCCCGGTGGACGTCGGGACTCGTCCCATCGCCCGGCGACCCCAACAAGGTTTCGCACTCGTTCATCGTACGTACTATAGCTCTCATACTGGAGGCTCATGCACCGGCAGCGCGATGGCAGCGTGACGGCGGCGTCGACTACCGGGCCGGTTCTGCACTTACACCTGAGCGACGACGCGCAGCTCCTCGTGGCCGTATCGTCCTCTTGTATTACTTGGTATCTTGGTTGTCGCTTCTTGCTCTGCGCTCACCGGATATGTGTAGGTGGGACGCAACGACGCTGACCTTTCTGCACGAGATGCCCGTCGAGCGCGTCGTCGCTGCCTACGCGCTCTCTCATTGGAGCCTCGCCGTCGCCTGCGAGACAGATACGGTGACCGTGACGGTGCAGGTCGTCTCGCTGCAGTACCGAGGGCTCTGGCGCTCAACTGGCGACGTGACGAGCTGCACGTCGTTTGCGTTTCCTGGTCAACGCAACAGCGTGCTTGTCCCGTGCGGTCCGGACCTTCTCTTGATCGGGATGACGAGCGAGAATGTCATCGAAACCTACCGCGTCTTTCAGCAGCAAGCGTCGCTCGCACCCTTGGGCGTCTCGCTGCTCCAGCAACTCTGTGACGACATGCAAGCCCCGACGCACGGCGTGTCGAAAGAGGCCTTCCAGCTCGCGATCTGGACGCACGTGCAGGCATCACCCGAGGCGGTTGGCGCCATTTTGGAGCTCACGTTTCCGCGCAGCGAAGACATGGACACGCTCTTGGACGCGCTCGAGAGCTGGGCGTACGACGAGCAGGACGGACTCGCCGACGCCGCGCTCCTCGCGCGCATTGCGAGCGTCCAGTACAAGTGGACGACGTTCCAGCTGTTGTGCGCGCCGGACGTGGCCCCGATCACGCTCGATGCGTGGCTTTCGTTCCGATCGGCGCCGCTCGAAGACGTTCTGCGACTGCTTCTTACACAAGGCGCCTTGTCGCGGCTTCAAGTGCTCTGGCGTCGCCACGTCAGCGCCGACTTGGTGCGCGCCTTCACGCTCGAGCTCCTCCCGAGCGACGTGTCGGCCCACACTGTGCGGTCATGGATCCTCGACGACGTCCTCCCGGCGTTTGAAGAATATCGCGTTTCGCTTCACGACCTGACGACCGCAATCGTGCAGCGCGCGACGGCCTTGGCGGACGAAGGCGACGTCGACGAAGCGCGGGCGTGGACCGAGCTATTGCGGCCGCAGTGCATTCCGAAAGACCGTCTTTGGCGGTACCCGCCCCGCCATGGCGACGGTCACGAGTCGCCCCACGACGACCTCCGCGCACTTGACGTGCAGCTCCAGCAGCTTGCGTACCTCGTACATGCGACGAATGTTGCGAAAGAGATGATTGAACGCGGTGTAGGACGAGGTCCATGGGTTTCATCTCTCGCTTCGAGCCTTCCAGATGGTATGATGGCGCTTGCGACGTTGAGATTTGACGACGATGCGTAGGCGAGCATGGCGGGCATAGCTATGAGCATGCTGGACCGCGTCCTTGTGCCCGACCTCATGGCGTCGGAGCTCGCTTGCCACGTGCAGCCGCTCCTCGCCTTGTGCGACACCGTCTCCCTCGACGACGTGTTGACCGAGTACATTGCAGAGAAGGCAACGAGCAGCCAGGTACTGCTCTTCGACATGGTAGGCATAGAATGGACACGTCGAGTAGCTGCTGCAAACGACCGAAGCGCACCGGTGCCGCGTGCTCATCCCGCGCATCGAGAGCGTCGAAAAGCGTGCGGGGGCAGCTTTGTCGTTTCTGCAGGCCGTCCGCGCGCCGTACGACGCCGCGATTGTGGCTCTGGCGCACGAGGCAAGCGTGTGGCCGAGCCTCTGCCGCGTCGAGCTCCAAGCGCAGCTGCGCGTCATGGAGCTCCAGGACATGTGCGTCGCGTACGGTCTTCGCCCGTTCCTCGCCACGGACGCGCTCTTTGCGTCGCGCTTTTGCCGGTACATTTGCGGCCAAATCGACCGGCATTCCGCACTCGAGGACGCGCTGCAGCTCGCCCGCGCCTTTCGGCACCTCCACGAGCACCGCATCGTCGTGCAATTTTCTCAGAACGTTCTCGCGTCGACGTGGTCGGACGACCGACAAGGCCGACTCGTTGCCGCACTCAAGGTAGGAAAATAGTTTCGGATGCTTTCAACATGATGAGCCAGGCGCTCGCGACGCCGATGCGATGGTCCGCGGCCGTCGAGGTCGTCCAGTTTGGGCTCTTGCGGCTCGAGACGCACGAGCGCACCTGCGAGAAGGACGGACTCGGACACACGCTCAGCTATGTGCTCGGTCTCGTGTCGGCCGTCCTCACGCAGTACGACGCTGCGAAAGACGGCCCCCACGCGCTCTTGGAGCGAACGATTACGCTACCGCTTCGGCGCGACCTCATGAAAATGGCGGCGCTCTACAAGGAGTTTGGCATTGCGCTCTCGCTGCGCACGTACCAGCGCGACGGCAGCCACACGGAGCTCCTCGAGTCGCAGCTGCAGCCGTGGGTCAAGTCGCTGACGCAGCCGACGCCGTCGCTCAAGCGCAAGCGCGTGACGCAGATCGTGGCAGTCGCTCAACCGCCCGCAGCGTCTGCGGAGGCGCTCGCGGCCGTGAACACAACGCAGCGCCTGAGCTCGCTCTTGGGCCACACGCCCGACCAATTTCGGTCCTTCCTCGCGCTTCTCGCCGCCAAGGCCGGCAACACGGACCAGGCGCTACGATTCGCGCGGCGGTCCCACCCCGAGCAGCTCAAAGACATTGCGGTGGCGCTGCTGCACCACCTAGTGGCGGTCAAGCGATCGGTGCAGCACGCGCCAAACATCAACCTCGCGGTTGAGCTCTTGACGTTGGCCGTGCTGCAAAACCCGCGCGTCATCACAGCATGGCCGCTCCTCAAGCTCGCGTCGCTTCTCCAGCACGTATACAGCTTTACGGACGACCAGACGCGGCAGCGGGACGCAATCTTCGAAGCGTTGCAGTCGTGGCGGGTAGTCACGTCACCTTATTTCGTTTTTTCATGATTAAGCGTAGGTGTACGACGAGTGGTACCGTGGGTCGTCCGTCGTGTTGGCGCCCAGTGTGCTCCCGCTCGCAGTGCAGTACGTGATGGCGCTCTGGATGCACGACGGCGACGAAGACCGGCTCGTGATGGCGTCGACGCCGCTCCTCTCGCACCTTGTCGACGCGCAGGCACATCCGCTGGCGATCAAAGCGCTGCTCCACATGCCGACAGTCCCGCAGGACGCACGCTCGGTGCGTCCTTTCTATTGCACCAGCGTCTCAGTCCGGTCTAGGTGCTTGGTCGCCAGCTCGATCACATGCTCTCGGTCATCATGCATGCGCCGCGCATCGATCGAGACTTGGCTCTCGGGTCTTATCTTTCTATCCATTTTGTTACTGACCCTGTGGTAGATACCTCTTGAGCATGGAGCAGCAGTCGGCGTACACGGCGTTCAAGAAGCAGATTGTGCGGGAGAATGTCTACAAGGACTTTGCGCGGCTCCAGCAGGTGCCCTTGATGCACCTGCGGAACGCTCTCACGTGCAGCGTAGTTGGCTCGCATTGGGTCGGACGCGGCGCGTAATTGGCAGCAAATCGCCTTTTTGAACCAGTGCAACGAGCTCGAGAGCAACGCCAAGTGGTGGCACCACCTCAACCTCCTCGGCATCGCCTGCGAGCACAAGGTACTCGACTTTGAGTTGTCTCTGGCTCATTTTTCTTGGCAGGCCTTCCAGAGCGAACGGCGGGATGTTACAGTGCTGCAGGCCATTGTACCGCAGCTGCTGCAAGCCACGTCGCTCGATCTCTACTGCGTCCTTGAGTTTACGCGCCAGTACAACATTCCCGACAGCTACCCGTGCCTTCTCTTTGTCAAGGCCCTCCTCTTGGACACAAGCAGCACCGACTACGCCAGTCGCATTGTCGGTGTCCTCGAGGACATTCACCAGCACGAGGTTCGCTACCACCAAAACCATCGTAGAGATGTGATTTACACATTCTTTGTAGCTACTGCAACTGCTTGTTTCGGTGCTCGGCAACCTTCCGACGCGGGACTATGCGCGCCTGCGGTTCGTGCTCGAACTCCTCCAGCAGTCCAACTTTGGCGAGCAAGACGAAATCGCCAACCGACTCCAAGTTCTGAGCTTTCTCGAGTCGTTCCAGCCGCCGCTGCCATTCCACGAACTGCTCCATGATCCGTGGGCAGTTCTTGAGCCGGAACTGTCGTCGGCGTCCGTGGTACTCGACTCTCTTTGACAAGAAATTCTCTCACGTGTATATAGGTGCAACTCGTATCGCTCTCGGGGCCGCTCGACCTCGATCCGGATGAGATGTACATGCGTCTCATCAAGAAGCTGGTGCTTCAGCACACGACCGAGCAGTCGTTGACGCTACCCTTTGCGTCTTTTACCGAGATCCTGCAGCATCTCAGCAGCCTGCAGCACAAGGTACCTTCTGCCCAATCAGATATATGCGTCCCTGACAGCTTGACAGGTGACGACGACGGAATGGCTCTCAGAAAAGTACAAGCCGCCGTTCCAAGAGCACACGGTCGCAGCGCTTAAATTTGCTCTGCTGCTGACGCAGGCGCCGCCACACGCGCAGCAAGGAGACGAGGCCAAGCTCGCATTCGTAGGCTCCGAGGCCACGACGCGGCTGCAGCTCAAGCTACTTCGCATCCAAACTGACCAGTGCTGGCTTGCGGCTGCGAACCACTTTGCAGAAGATGCAGCGCCGACGCCGTGTCCGTCGTACACCTCACCCGCTGACGTCATTGGGCACCTCTACGAGACCTTCGGCCACCTTGCGCACAAGCAAATGAGCCCACTCGTGAACGCCATGGCGGCGCAAGTCGCGCGACTGCACCGCCAGTCGATCAGCAGCATCCGGAAGGACTGGATGCTCCGGCGTCTACAGCAGTGCGCACCTCCTTCCAACGACGCGCCTGGTCTCTGGGCTGCGTTTAGCGCTGGCGATGACCCCAACGAGACGGCACTTGTCGACCGCCTCGTCTACGCATGCGCCGACGAGCCGCTGGCCGCAACGGGCGCGGCATTATGGGCGTATGCGTCGAATCCGGCGCCGCGGTCTGGCGTCACGTACCGCGCCAAGCACCGTGCGCTGCAGCTGCTCGTGCAGCTCCTTCGGACGCTCGATGCCAGTGTCGAGAGCGTCCTATCTGGCGTGACGCACGCAGAGCTGCTCGCAATGCGCCAGGTACTGCAACCTGAAAGCGTCATTATTTTGATTTGAGGTTGTGGAACGTAGCACTGTTGTCACTTGGCGCGCTTTGAGGCGCTGCAGTTTCCCCAAGCGTTTGGCCACTTTGTGCAGTGCGACAAGGCGGCGCTCGTGCGCGGACTCTGGCGCGAACACCACACGAAGCGCGACGTCGTCGACCTTCTCGCGACGCTCATGCTCGCGTATACGATCCACGACGCATCGCTCTGGCAGCGCATTTTATCACAAATGACGGCGCTCGAGATGTTTCCGTCGCTCTTCCAGCTGCTCCGACCCCTCAGCCGTCTTCCGGTTCTTCAGGCGTCGTCCATGGTTCCCTCTTCGTTAGTGATGTATGCGCTCATCGTGTACGTAGGACATGGTGGCGCTCTACAACCGCGTGCTGCTCTGGCCGCTGCAGCAACTGGCGACAGCCTCGCACTTGGACGACGCCGACGTACCGCGCGTTCAGCACGTGCTATCGAGCATCGTTTTGAGTCTGCAGCAGTGCCCGTTCTTGGAGCGTCTCGACCTTCGAGGTCTCGTCGATGCGCTCGACGGGCTGACGTACATGCAACTGCCACTGTCAATTCACGACGTGGCCGTCGAGTGCGCGCTTACCGTGCCGCAGCAGCAAGCGCGGTTGGCGATGCTCGAAATGCTCGTGGCGCGCGATGCCAGCTACCTCGTAGCGCTCCTCCGCGTGCTCTTTCGACTGCCGCTGGACCGTCTCGAGGCCGGCCATCGACGCTGCCTCTCGTGGGTCGCCGACCGCATTGTCGAGCGCCAATGCACCCGCGACGTCCTTGGTCAATCAGAGATTGCGCCGTCGTACTGCGAGTTTGTCGCGTCGTCGTCGTCACCTTCGCCAGCGCTCGACTACGTTGTCGCTCAGCTGTAAGTTGTGTGGTGGGATTTGCTATGGTTGTATATGGATGGTTTTTAGGCTCGAAGAGAACCGCATGGGCGATGCCAACCACGTCGTGGAGCTGCATTTGCAGGCGCGAGCGTCGCCGATTGAGACGGGTCTGGCACTAGAAGTCTACTTGGCCGAGACCACATCGCCGCTGCTGCTCGGCTTTCGCAGCGACCTGCTGCCCTAGCTACGCGAAATATTGCTCGAAATCGGTTCGCGTTGCACTCGACTGAGAATCGTACTGTTATACACGCGGTAGTAGACGGTTGCACTCTTGTAGTTGGAGGCAAAAATCGTGGATTTTCGAATCGTTGATGGACGTTGCAAGTCCATTTTCAACGATATCGTGGGACTTGTCTCAGAATCATTCCCCAATTCTCTTTCGTGTGCGTCAGAGAACTGCTCAAGGACGAGATCACTCCCTCACTTCGAGCAACATGGTGCCTTGTACATAGTGCACCGCCCCATTTTGGTGACAAGTGGGGTTGACGAATCCTCGCCAAGCAAGGAACGGCACCTTTTTGTCGGCATTGTGGACGTTGCAGGTCCATTTTAATCGCAATATAGCTCGCCTTAGATCTAGCTCGCCTTCGCGTGGTCTGCAATGGCGACAGAAGATGCAAAGTTAAATGCAAGGCAGCCCAGTAGATATTTGAGAAACCATACAAACAGTTTTCAGGTCACGATGGCCATTTTTCTCTTGACAGGAAATCGGTCGAAGACAGCGTCCCACTCTCGGACACGATCCTTCACGCTAAGATTGCTCTCCTCTCCACGTGCACCAACGTCACGATTGTCGCCGTCCGGTCACCCCAATGGGAGGTAGCTCATCCTTCAACTTGGCTTGCCGAGGCTGAGACGCCAGCCCATGCTGGTGCCCGAACCGATCCAGTTGCGCTAGTAGTGATGACGCCCCAAGAAACCTTCGGCGCTGCCTGGCAGAACCTTGGAAACCTCAACTTGGTTCAGCTGGTAGGCCTCATGGCCAACATCGACGTGAGCGCCATCGAATCCGACCGCCTCAATGTCTCGCTCACGGCCACGAATGCAATCACTGCGTGCGCCAGCCTCTTGGCGACGCAGTTGGGCTCCAACACTGCGCCAGCACGACTACCTCTCACATCCAATACACGTATGGGTGGTTCTGTTACCCGCTAAACTCAATATCAGCACCATGTCCAGCAGCTACGCAACGTACGAGAGCTGGGGCGCCAACGCCCACGAGTTCCGCAATGGCACGGTGTGCATTGGCATCGACCTCGGGACGACAAACTCGTGTGCGTACTGCGTCTATCTATATACGTAGTTCTTAGCCTCTTATAGGCGTCGGGTACTGGAAGTTGCACGCCAACCACGTCAAGATTGTCAACCACAGC
>NW_008246107.1:304939-308251 GCF_000281045.1 Saprolegnia diclina VS20 | reverse complement strand
CAGAACAATTAGCTAACGGTACTGACGACAGACAGCGAGGCGGGAGGTTGTATAGCTGTGCTTTCAACTGGTATCATTTTAAGTTCTGGGTTCAATCTCAGCTATACAACCTCCCGCCTCGCTGCTGGTATCATTTTAGGTTCTGGGTTCAATCGCAGTTGTACAACCTCCCGCCTCGCTGTCTGTCGTCAGTACCGTTAGCTAATTGTTCTGAATATTTTTTTTCAAGTCGAATGCTCAAAAGATACAGCATAAAATAGTACAAGTACTAGTACACTTCATGTCTGTGTCGCTCAGTTGCGATTAAAATGGACTTTCAACGTCCATATTGAAGTCAGTGGTGGGCATTGAAACTGTCGTTCATGGGTATCCCTTGCTTTAGGAACCATCGCAAGCATTCATTGGTTGCTACAAGGGGTGACAATCACGAAGCAGTGTAGTGTATTGATGTCTTAGTGGTTGAAGAGAGGGATCGCGAACTCTTTCTCTGGATTAGTTCTCCGACGTCGACTTTAAATCGAAGCATTCCCAGTGGTTAAAAGAATCATTCGGTGGTGGTCGAGCTGGACTTGAAACGTCCACGTTTAAGATATAAATCGAACATATAAGGGTGATTTGCCTCCACCACGAGCTGCAACAGAGGATCATTTTTACATTTGCAGAGCCGAGCAAGCGACGAACTCATGGCATTGGATCCAAGACGTCAAGTGACGCTTCGCTGTGAAGTGCCAGTCCGCTGCTTCAACACTGAAAAGCTCCATCTCATGGATTTCGACGAGGTTGTAGAGAATCCCAACGCCATCCCGGGGATCTTCAACTACAAGTTCATCGGTGCCGGTTTGGGGAACAAGAAATACCACATCAAGTTCAGGGACAGCATCACGGACTACCAGCTGCTCACGCAAGAGAACTTCGCCGAGATGTGTAATTTGCTTCGTGACCGCACCGATATTCGGTTTACTGCGTACCCACGCGGCTTCAAGGGCGGCAAGTACGTCAAAGAGGCCCAAGTCGACATTTTACGTGAGCCAGCGACGCGCCAAGATAACTTCAACGCCGCGAGAACGGTGCTCGAGGACGTCAACATTGCTGGTTTGGTCCAAGCGATGGCTCACTTCGCCGTGAACGACCAAGCAGACGACTTCGTGTACGGCATTCGGGCGATTATCGACACCATCGCCGAGAACGCCAACAACTTGGCTGCCCAGCTGGATGCTGACAACGCCGCGCAAACGGGACGCTAGTACGTGTTTCGAATCAACGACGAGTTTGTACTGCAGTCGTATTATATTCCAGCCGGGTTGTAATCGACACCATAACATGAGACGTTGCTGCACACGATGACAACACGTTTAGGTCATCCTCTCATATTCAATACACTGTATGTGCGTGGGTGAGTATTTTTCACTTCGTCCCCACTTTGGCGATATACAATCAATTAGTCCCCAACTTTTTGCCACTAGTATCACTTGGTCCCAAGACATTTGATTGACCGAAATAGGCCAAATAATTTAAGCTGATTGGACGGAATCTTAGTAATTCCTGCAGCCCAGCACTGTTGCTCCAGCACTAAATAGCACTGGCTTACGAAATAATCCTTCGGGCTGGATCTGGAAATAGCGCTGGCTTACGAAATAATCCTTCGGCCTGGCTCTGGAAATAACGCCCAGCGAAATTCCAATTTCGTAATACGAGATATTGGCGCCACTATCTGGCGTATCCGGCTCATCCGCATATTTTAAGCTCGCTTTGAGTATTGAAGTAGGGTCCCCGAGATAGTGCCTCGATTATTCTGGTTTTACGAAATTCGAGCGAAATCGGGCCATAATAATGCCCAAAAAACGGTCAAACATCGTAATTACCATTATTTTACCGCTAAATGAGTGGTCGCTTCTTGATCCACTTCGAAAAATCTATGGCGAAGCGCTCGACCGCTCCTCCGACTGCCGCCGCGCGCGCAAAGAAGGCGCGCCGCAATACAAGCACCAGTAGTGTTTCCTCCTCACCTCCCGTCTCGACCGACGCTCCTCGTACCCTGCCGGCCGACATCCCAGGTGCCGCGGCCATCTACCGCTGCGTGGCCAAGTCGACGCGCAAGCAGTACCGGGCGTCGAACAATGCGTTCGTGGACGATCAAGATTCATTAAGCTCCCACTGCCAGTCGAAGTCGTGCAGCGCTACTATGATTGCCTCACGCACAAAATCGACCGCAACGGCCAACCGTTCGTCCGCAATACAACTCGCGCAACCACGTCAACGGCGCCAAGAATGCGCTTGTCTTCTTGCACAAGGACGTCTGCGCGATCTCGCCAAAACTTGACGCGATGATGACGAGTATGTCTCTACATTCCGACAACCATGGTCTCTGACTACTGCGTAGGTATTTTGCATGGGTATAAGCGGAGCGTTGCGACGTACAAGCAAAAGGGCCAGATGAAGATGACCGAAGTCAAGGAACCGCTCTCTATGGATGGTACGTCTCACGAATGCTTCCGTAGCTGACTTACCGAATGTCTTTGTTACTAAGCTACATGAATCTCGTCGAGACAGCTATAAAACGAAGCAGAGACCCGCTCCTCTCCAAGATGGCGCATGCATTCCTCGTGTTTTGCTGGAACCTAGCGACGCGGGCAGCCTCGAGAGCGACCATCATGTACGAGCACATCACGTCTTAAGCAATAACATAGCTACTTGCGTCTTTGCAAAAGATCGATCATACTTGTACATAGCACCCCAAGGACTTCTTGCGTCAAGACGCCACGTCATAACCTCCCGTATTGGATAAATATGTATAATGTTTCACAGGTGCCAGCCATGCCCGAATTTCATAAAGCGCCATCTTTTAGTGCTAGAGCAACCGTGCTGGGCTGCAGGAATTACTAAGATTCCGTCCAATCAGCTTCAATTAATTGGCCTATTTCGGTCAATCAAATGTCTTGGGACCAAGTGATACTATTGGCAAAAGTTGGGGACCAATTGATAATATATCGCCAAAATGGGGACGAAGTGAAAAATACTTGGTGTCACCTGCCAAACTCAATATCAGCACCATGTCCAGCCGCGATGCAACGTATGAGAGCTGGGGCGTCAACGCCCACGAGTTCCGCAATGGCACGGTCTGCATTGGCATCGACCTCGGGACGACCAACTCGTGTTCGAACTTCATCTATCTATACGTGCAGTTCTTAGCCTCATATAGGCGTCGGGTACTGGAAGCTGCACGCCAACCACGTCAAGATTGTCAACCACAGCACTGGCGACGCGAAGGCCAAGACGCTGCCGTCCGTCGTCTCATTCCCGTCAACAGGCGCA
>NW_008246107.1:260957-290927 GCF_000281045.1 Saprolegnia diclina VS20 | reverse complement strand
TCAAATATGGTCCAAGAAGAGTCGTGGCGACTGGTCGATGACGACGCACCTGGATAGGACGACGTGATGGCACCGTACCTCCTCGTCTACGCAGCCCCGCAGCGCACGAACGTAAAAACAGGAAGCCGCTTCGATCGCGTTCGCGGACAAGTGAGCGCGTTGCCGTTGTCTATCAGCTCAATTTGGCGCGTTACAACCAACTTGGTGCTGTAATCGAAAGCTACTCGGGCGATGCCACCCCATCTTGCCGTCGGTTGCCGCCTCTTTGCGCCCGCATAGGCGCATTTTGATCGCTTGCGGAAGGGGAGCGTGCGTTTGGAATCAGGTGTCACGTCCAGACGCCGCCGATTAGATTCGCGGCTGTGGGACCCGTCGACCCATGCGTCGTCTTGGGTGAGACGCAATTGCCCCACTGAGGCCTCTGGCGTCAGCAAGGAACAAACGAGCTGGGCGCTCTGTAGAGGCTCGAGCAGCATGACGCAGCGTGCTGGGAAGGTGCACGGACAGGACGCTTCACCGCACGGCGATAACGTGCCACATACGCACGTCAGCTACCCGCACATGCACTTGAAGCGAGCACCCACCTGCACCTCGCATCGACCAATCGCGGCGTCGATAAAAAGCAAAGAGTACTCATCTGTGCGAATCTGGGAGCCACATGTTGCTCGCCGTCTGGTTCAAGGGAATCGCATTAGTCACGGCGTCGGATGGCGCAGGGTTGCCAAAAGAATGACGTCGATCCGCAGCAGTTGCCAACTTGCCGCTTCAACCCCACATCAAGCATGAACCAGCAGCGCGCGTCTCGAGCCTCGTCCGTCCTTAGCTGCATGCGGCTCAACCGTGCCGACTCGAGCGTCCTCTGCGACATCACGGCCGAGATCGTGCGCGTCGACGACGACAAGGTCAAGTCGCCCGAGTACGTCATCTCGATCCAGCTGCCGCGGGCGTCGGCGCCGGCGCACCTCGTCGCGCGCACCTACTCAGAGTGGCGACGCCTCTACAAGTCGCTGCTCGCGAGCACCGACGCCGCGGACGGCGCCGCATGCGACTGCGTCATGGGCTCGTGCCCTTTCTGGACGCTGCACGCGCTTCTGCGGTCCGTGGACTTTCCCAAGAAGACGCTTTTCTTCAGCCACTCACAGAAGGTGCTCGAAGACCGCAAGCGCGACCTCTCCGAGTTCCTTACGTCGCTTTTGGCCAAGCTGCAGCACTTTAAGACCGAGTTTGAGGCCGCCAGCGCCGACGCGAGCTCGGTCGACCTCCCCAACTGGCAGCTCGCCAAGTGCAAAGTGCTCGACGCCATTGAAGCCTTCTTGGGTCTTGACGCCAATGTTGTCGGTCAGCTCCACCGCGCTGCCAGCGGTCGCCGAATGAACCTTCGCGGGTGGCAGTCGGACCGCAAGAACCTGTACTTTTTCCCCGCCCAGACCGCTGTCGCCGTCTAGACAGCTCTCCGTTCGATGTGTTTTCTGTCGTAATTTATTCCTTGGTTTGTGATTCCCACGGTGGAGCAAACGAATTCGCAGGGCAAACAAGCGATATGACTGTCAGCATTGGACAAAATTTGGCGATATGCAGACTCAACGGACACCCACAGTGAGCACGTGTTTCGGCACCGTCTGTTGGGCGGCTGACCACCCATGACTGCAACCACTCTGGCACCGCACACCGTGAGCAGCTGCGCAAGCCTTGGAAGAAAAGATAATTGAGGGTATTTAGTTATCTTTATAGCAGGGTGCGGAGGAAGATGGTTTCCTTGATCTTCTTGAGCTCGCGTGTCACGAGCTTGGCGTGGAATGGCTCGACCTCGAGGATGATGTACGAGTGGCGGGCGTTCGACTGGAGGAACTGCGCGCTCACATTGATGCCATAGTCGGAGAGGACGGCGTGAATCTTGCTGAGGACGCCGGGCACGTTGTGGTGCATGTGGAGGATGCGAATGTTGCCCGCCGACGTGAGGCCGAGGTCGACCTCCGGGATGTTGGTCGCCGTAATGCTCGAGCCTTCGTTGATGAAGCGCACGAGCTTGGTCGCGACCTCGACCGCGATGTTGCCTTGGGCCTCCTCCGTGCTGCCACCAATGTGCGGGGTCAAAATCACGTTCGGAATGCCCTGGAGCGGCGTCGAGAAGGGCTCACCGTTCTTGGCCGGCTCCCACGGAAACACATCGACGGCCGCCCCGCCGAGCTTGCCCGACTTGAGCGCAGCGGCGACCGCGTCGAGGTCCATGACAGCGCCGCGGGCGTTGTTGATGAGGAGAGCACCATCCTTCATGCAGCGCAGCGTCTCTTCGTTGATCATGTTCTTGGTCGAGCTCGTCGCCGGCACGTGGAGCGTGACGCAGTCAGCCGTCGCGAGCACGTCTTGAAGCGAGTCGAGCTGCGTGGCGTTGCCGAGCGGGAGACACTTAAGCGGATCGTAGAAGACGACCTTCATGCCGAGGAGCTCCGCGAGGACCGAGACTTGGGACCCGATGCGGCCGTAGCCAACGATGCCGAGCGTTGTGCCACGAACCTCGTGGGCGCCGGTCGCCGACTTTTTCCAGATGCCGGCGTGCATGTCGGTCGAGCGTTCAAAGAGCTTGCGGTGAAGGCAAAGCACTTCGCCGATCGTCTTCTCCGCCACGGAGCGCGTGTTGGAGAACGGCGCGTTGAAGACGGGTACGCCGTACTGCGCAGCGCCTGCGAGGTCGACCTGGTTGGTGCCAATGCAGAAGCAGCCGATCGTCCAGAGGCGGTGCTCGTGCCACCCGATCGAATCGAAGAAGGTGCGGTCGAGCTGTGTCTTGGAGCGGATGCCGAGGATGTTGGCGTTGGCGGCAATGTCGATGAGCTCTTGGCCGCCCAGCGCGCCCTTGTACGTCTCGATGCTGTAGCCTTCGTTCTCAAAGATCTCGATTGCGCGCGGGTGGATGTTCTCGAGGAGCACGACCTTGATCTTCTGCACCGGGTAGCTCGTCTCTCGCTGCAGGTACGACGACGTCGAGAACGCCCGGCGCACGCGAGAGATCGACGACCGAAGCATTCTGCACGAGGCGGCGAAACCAGCTATGAACACACCTCCATGCGCGACGGATGCCACAAGAATCGCAAGATCTGCGACAGTCGTTCAAGTGCGCGCCCGATAAAGTACGCTTTTGACCTCATACAATATACTCGGTAATCCGAACCGCACCTAAGAAGAACGATCGTGCCACATCGCGATGACGTAATGGTGCGTTGAGATCCTCACCGCGTATCTTGATATGTGTATGCTTGTTTCTTATTGTGCTACCATAAAATACGCAATCACCAGAAACACTCGATAAAGTGCGTCGGGTGTTGACACGACGCCTTCTGCCGCGACGCGACGTTGAAGTCGCCTCGGTGGCACCGCGTGCTTGGTCGACGTCGGCGTCGTTCTGGCCGTGGACTGGTTCCAACGGTAAACTCAGATCTGGTATGTGCAGAAGGCATAGCCAACTCTAGACTGTACAGCAATGAGCAAACCAATTGCAGTGGGTTTGGCGTACTAGTAGATGCCGGAGGTTGAAGTCGCTTCTGGAGCGAGGAACACGACCGATCAACACCAGGATCATTGGCCCGAAACGCGCGAAACATAGTCGACGCGTGAGGAAAGTAGAGACTATGCGAGGCGAGCTCACCGAGTGCATTTTGTATCTAGGTTGCGCAACGGCACCGAGGTTCGTGTGCCGTCGCATGGAGTGTGGAGAAGTTTTGAGAGCGACGCCGGATGCACGCCTTGCAGTTGGTGTATCCTATCCTCAAAATGCTTTCTGTAGGGCTCAAAGTAAAAAGGTGTTTTTGGATCCGATTTAAAATGGACCAAACGATTGACTCGGTGGCGAGTCTTTGGGATGAAGCATGGGGAGATGCGGCAGTAGTCTACATGCCTGTAGCATACTCGAAGCAACAATTCGTACGGCAACGGCTCCAATTGTTGCCTTTCGGGCTCACCACCGGCGTCCAACGTGGCGCCCCGTGGCGTTGGGTCGGTTTCTCCCGTTGAAACGTCAAGTCGAATTGGCGCGACAACGTTGAGATATAATTCTTTTCCCCACCAACCGCCGACGATGCTCGCACGAGCCCAGCCTTCGACGCCCAAGAGCGCGTCCATCATTACAAAGAAGGTACAAGTTGAAAGAATCATTCTCCCAAACTCATTTCCCGAAATCAACAGATCCCAGGCGTGGACGTCGAAGCCTTCTTGCACTCGCCCCGCGAGTCCCTGAGCATTGACGCTGCAGCCGCTGAAGAGGACGACTGCGACCACCCGAGTTGTAAAGGGTGTCAAGCGCTGCTGACCGAAAACCAAGTATACAACTTCATTCGACTGGCAACCTAAACTCAAAATTTGTATGTGTAGCTGCTAAGGGAGCTCCTACTGCGCACGTCCACAGACGCGCAGCAGATCATCAACGCATTCGAGAAGCAAAGCGACTTTCAGCGCCTTCGGTTCGAAACCGTCCTCAAGCCCAAAGGCCCTGCGCGCAATGCGAGCCTGAGCTCGCCGTCGAAGCAAACCAAAGCTCCGGGACAGCTGTCGCTACCAATGACGCCCGACATCTTTCGCAAGCTCTCGACTCCCGCGGCGCAGGAACTGGTAAAGGTCCACCCCGAATTCAAGGAGCTCTACGACGTCGCGACGACGTGCAAGGGCAGTCTTTTTGAGCGTATCGTAAACTCGGACATGTTCTCGGACGACCAAAAGAAGAAGCAGATCCAGCTCTCAACCATGCGGCAGTTAGAGCTCAACACGCTTGACATCCAAGCCAAGTCACCGCGTGCAAGCAAGCGCGAGAGCCAGAGCAGCGGGCAAAAGAGCCCTCAGCGTCTCCCCATTTCGCCTGAGGCCGCCGGCGACGACTACTTCAAGCTCTCCAACGACTTCGTCGCGTCACTGCGCCAATAACGGACCGGCGCTTCGGCTTTGCATACGATGCTCGCAGTGTCCACTTCATTATTCTTAATCCTGTTCAACACAACTTGACCAGCCACAGAGCTAAATCCTAGGAATTACGTCGTGTTGAACCGAGCGAGCGAGTGGACAGGATCTCGATTGTCTGGGAGCAAAGCAAGATGAGGCACAAATCGATACTCTAAATAATTGATGTGCAGTTAGTCTCTAGATGCCTTAGGCCGCAACCGTGATGCAGTAGTCGTCCGGACGCCGGAGCTCGAGCGTCGAGATGTGGTCGTAAATGGTCGGGTGGTTGGCCGTTGGAAGGTTCAAGTACCCTTTGCTATGAACAACGTCGACGCGCTTGCTTGTGGCGATGAGAATCCAGCGTACGTAGCAGGACACGAGCAGCGTGAGACCGCCGAGGATGCTCAAGACAAGGAGCAGCGTTAGCGCCGTCTCGTCTGCCATTTATTTGCAAATGAACGACTCGGGGCCTTTTCGACCGTTTCCCAGAAAAAGGCGGCGGCGCAAACCTTCGACAGAAGCGCTCCGAGTCGACAGGTGGAACAGAGACCTCAGTTTCTTATTGCCGCAGCTTGTTGTTCGGAGTCTTCGCAGTACCTTGGCGCGATTGTGAGCCATACAACGTTGGACTCCCGGTCGGTACTTGAAATAGTTGCAGCGTTTCTCGTTTAGCACAAAAGGCAGCGCAGGCACGGTTGAATGTGATTGGCTCATTTATGGCGGGAAAATCCGGAATTTCCAACAGAGTCGACACAATCTATCTTCTATTTTGGATATGACACTAAACTATACGGCGGAAATGCTCTTGACGGACGAGACGAGAGTGAGAAGCTGTTTCTGCTGCTCGACGAGGATCGTGACGAGATGGCGCTCGAGGCCCTTCATTTCATCTTCCTTGGCGCGCTGGAGCCCATAGAGCTCGTTAAGCTGGACTTCGACGCCACGCGCCTAGATCCCGTCGAGCATTTGAGAGACATATGATTGTTCACCTTGGCTTTCTTCGAGTCGATGGCTTCCAAAAGCGCTTCCGTCTCTTGATGCAGCCGGCGCTTTCTGGCGACTTGGGCTTGGTTGACGTGGCCGTCCTTCATAAGTTGGATGCCACTGAGCTCGTCCTCGAGGGCGCCGAGGTCTGCTTGGGCCTTCTCGATCTCGCGATCGCTCTCAGATTTGCTGTGAAGCACTTGATCGATCTGGGCGTGCAAAACGTCCAGTTCACTTGTGACGACATTGCTGGCGCTTCGGTGTTGGACAAGCTCGTCGCGACGGTAGTTGACCAAGGTCTCGTACACTGTGGCGTAGACCTGATGCGCGCCTGTGAGTCATCATAGCGGCTGTGGGTACTTGCCTCGTGAAGCTTGTCGATCGTGGTCGTGGACTGTGTGAGCTGGCGCGACAAGTCGTTGGTCGTGGTGTCCAGCTTGGCTTGCCACAACCGATCGGCGGCCGCCTTCTCCATTTCTTTCTACATGGCCCAGATGGCCAATTGGCATGCAAAACACGACAGATACCGTGTCGAGCTCATCTTCCATGATTTGCATCTTTTGCAGCCCGGAATGTAACATGAGAAGGTGCCGCATGACGTATTTCTTCTTGAGCGAGCTCATCTCTTCTTGCAGATCGAACGCCGCGTCTTCCGCTTCCTCAAGGGCGTGCGTCACTCGCTGTAGCTCCGTCTCCGTTGCCTGCAGAACGTGAAACGAGCGCAGAAGGAGGCGGTGGTACCTCTTTTTGCTTTTTGAGTGCTTGCATGGCGATCTCGACCTTGTCGATGAGCTTCTCGCTCTCTTCTTGGACGAGCGCCATCTCTGCTTCGTGTTGCTGGTTGGCGGTCTCTTGACAGGCTAGCAGCCGCGTCTGGAGCTCCGTGTCTGCGTCAGCTCGCAGCTGCGCGGTAGCCTATCCCGACCATGAACCCCTCAACTTGCACTTGTGTATCCTACGGAGGCCAAGGCTGCACTGTGGTCTGCCTGCAATTGTGCCAACTGCGCTTCATGCGCACGCCGGACCTTTCCTAGCTCATCTTGGAGCTGTTGGTAGTGGTCGCTGCGTAACGCGGCCCGTAGCGTAGCGATTTCATCAGCTTTCAGTTGGCTCCACCGCGTCTTGGCAGCTGTAAGCTGCTCTTCGGCTTCGTTTTGCATGGTCGTTTGGAGCTACACCACCACGTCACGCCTCATTTGAACAGAGTGCTTGTACCTCGGCACAGGCGTCGCGCAGCTGCTGGTCGCTCGCGGCAGCGGCCGCACTCATGCGATTGGACCATTCAGCGACGACGCGGGCTTCGGTTGTCTCTGCGACTGCGTCGCGTGTTGCAGCGATCGCATGTTCTTGCTCCATTTTGGCGGTCGCAGCTGCTGCGTTCAGGGTGGCAGCGCACGCCGCCTGTAGCTCCTGCGTCTTGGCAGCCAATAGCAAGCCGAACCGCTCCTCGCACGCGGCAAGTGCCTGTTTGGAGTCACGCTCCAGTGCGCCAACCTAGTCATAGATAGTAGTAAACTCACACTCAGCTCTTCGTGAGCAACCTCGTCCTTTTGGGCTTGCTTGATGAGAGCAGCAGCCCGCTGCCATTCGGCCTCGCGGTCCGACACGCCCTTGTCATAGGCCACCTTTCTTTCGGTTTCGATCCGGGCGGTGGTGTCTATAAGGGATTGGAATGACTTGGTTCTGAAGTGCACGACAGAGTACCTGCAAGGGCGCGCTGCCACTTGGCAGTTGTCGTCAAAACAGCGTTGCCTTTCTGCTCGGCCATCTCGCGCCGACAAGCCTCGAGCTCGGCCGCGAGCTGGGAAAGGTGAAGACTTTTCAACGGACTGGGCGCTGCTCACCTTGGCGTCGGCATTGGCGCGTAGTTCTGCAGTGGCCGTCGCGTGCTCCGTCCGCGCAGTTTCCAACAGGTGCGTCCAGTGGGCGACCGTATCGGCGGCTGCTGCGTTGTGTTGCGAGATGAGCGCTTGCGTGGCTGTGGCTTGGTCGTGCAAGAGTGAGTCTTGGGTCAACGCCAGCGCTCTCTGGGCTTTTGCGACCCAACGCGCTTCGATGTCAGCGCCAGTCATGGAAGCTATAGCCTCCCATCGAGCTTGCTCGGTGTCGAAGAGAGCCTCTGCCGCGGTTCTTGCCTCGCTCAAGGCTGCGGCGTGCATCGTTTCTATCATCTCATGATGTGTCGCTGCCGCAGCTTGGACCTCTCGGAGATCGTTGCTGTGGGCTAACTCCATCTCTCTCAGCGCTTGCGTCAAACGCGCGCTCGCAGCGTTCTGTAATTCCGACTCCCGCACCCGACGTTCGGCCTCGAGCTGCGCGATGGCTGCGTCCGCCTCGTCTTGGCTCTGGCGAGCGGCTTCCTGGAGAGCCTCAATGGCCTGCACGTGACTGGCTTCCAGTGCCTCCACCTCGGCGTCGTGCAGTCTTGTGAGTTCGTTTTTGATCAGCTCCAATTTGGCCGCCGACGCAACCTCGCAATCCCTGTGCCCTCGTCAACATCCAGCACTGGACAGTAGAGTGCACGTACGTAAGAGCTTGCGCGTGGGCATGCGCTGCTACTTGGGCGGCTTCGGCAGCGTCCGTGAGAAGCCGCTCGGACACGGCCGCCAGCGCCAAGTCTCTTTCCAGTGTGCACTTTTCGTGGACGTCAGCGCAGGCGACGGACAGGCGGTCGTGCCACACGAGTTCTCGAGCCTGCAGCGCGTCCTTGAGTGTCTGCGCTCCAGACGCTTGGACGCGGTGACAGGCTACGAGGCGTGTCCAGGCGTCCCAACGTCGCAACACCCGCGTCGCCTCGCGGTGCGCTGTTGATAGCGCTACGCGCAAGAGTGCGACTTGCTGTTTTTGCTGCACGCTTTGGGCTTGCAGCGAGGCAGCGAGCGCGAGCTGCGTGCTGTGCGCCTACCCACTTGCGTGAGTTTCGGCAAAATGAAGAGATGCAAACCTCCGCGAGGGTCGAGCGCAGCTGCGTGCGCTCGTTGTGCAGCGCCACAATCTCGGCAGCTTTGGACGCTTCTGTCTCGACGAGTGACGCCTTGATGGCCTGAAGCGACGTCGTCTGGCGCTCTGCGTTGAGTTTGCTGCGGTCTCGCTCCTTCAAAAGCTCCTCGCGCGTCGACAGGAGGCTCGATTTCAGGTGCGCGAGGTCAGCGCGCTGCGTCTCAAGCTCGGCACGTGCACGCTGGCTTTCATCGCGCGCGCCAATGAGGGCGATTTTGGCGTCGTGGAGCTGGTGCTTTGTGCTCGAGAGCTCGCCCTGCGTAAGCAACTGCGTCTCCTCAAGCTTGGCCAGTGCCGTTGCTAGTGCTGCCTCTTTTTCTTTAGCCGCTTGCTTGGCTGCGATCACCTCTGCTTTCGTTGACGTCGTAGCGTCGGCCAACTGCGCCTGAAGTTCGCGCACCTTGGCCTCTGCGTCGTCCTTGCGCCGTATTTCGCCGTCCATCTAGAGGTAAAGTTATGGTGATTCGCACAAGACGCGCGAGTACCTGGCTCTTCAAGTACTGCCGCTCGTGCGTTAGACGGCGAAGCGTCGCTTCCATCGTAGCTCGCGTTGCGTCTTCAAGCGACGATTTGGTGCCGTTTGTCGCCTCTTGGAGCTCCTCGTTCGTGGCTTCGAGCTCGGCGATGCGCGCGTGCAGGCGCACTGATTCGCTTGCGAGCTTCTCCATCGAGAGCTTGGCGCTTTCCTCTCTGTTGCGCGACGCTGCAAGGTCGGCGACGAGGTCAGCGACGTTGGCCTGGAGCGTCGCCAGCTTGGACTGCAGCGCCGCATTGGCCGCTTGGACGGTCTCAACTTCTGCGCGGTAGCGTGCGTCGGCCTTCTCGAGTTGCTTGCGGTGCCTACAGAGCTCTCTGAGATATCATTTGATAGCGCCCTGCTTACGCTTCGTCGAGGTCCGAAGAAAGCTTTTTGCGGTCGCGCTTGAGGCTGTCAAGGTTGGCCGTCAGCGTTGCGACAGTTGCACCAAGCTCCTCCTTACAACGCGTTTCGGACGCCAGCTGCGCTTTCAGGTACTCGATCTTGTGCTGGAGCTTCTCGGTCGCAGCACTGTCGACAGCAGCAGTCGTCGGAAGCAGAGCGGGGCTCTTCGCTTCCAAGGCCACAATCTTGTCTTCGAGGGTCGACACGGCCACTTGGGCGTCGAGAGCCGCTGCTTTCGCCTGTTTGGTTTGCGCCTGAGCGACTTGCAGCTGATGCGACGTCGTTAGCAGCTGTGTCTTGAGCTCTTCGATCGTATCCAGCTCTAAGATTTCCGTCTCAGTTAGATGATGAGCCGTGGTTGGCGTACGCTGGCGGTGGCCAATCCGCAGCGCCTCGGTCTCGAGTTGGAGGCGGTCGTGCACCCGCTGGACGTCAGCTTGGTGCGTTGCAGCGAGCCGTTGTCGGTCCGTCTCTCGCTCGCGCTGCTCCACCTCGAGCTGCGCCGAGAGCTGCTCAATGGTCTCAATGAGGCTCAGTTGGTTGCCACTGGCCACCTCCCTACCAATGCGAATCGTAAATCGGTCTATTTCGCGATGGACGGACCGGCTTGGTGGCGGCGTTGTTCGGGCAGAGTAGAGTTGCTCAGTCTCCAAGAGTCGTTGTGTCCACTCGTTGTCCTTGGCCGCCATGGCATCTGAAAACTCTTTTTGGAGGGTGCTGAGCCGCTTCCCGAGCGCTTTGGACTGCTTCTCAAGCACTCCGTTGGACTCGAGCAGCTGTGCACGATCGGTCGTCCATTGCGCCTGCTCTTGCTGCCGCCTATTTCAAGTACCGGTTGATACCTTGATTGTAGAAAAGGAAAAACGCACGCAGCTTCCACATCGGCAAGACGCGCCGCGAGTCGGGCGTTCTCGGCCACGAGAGACTTGTTGGCGGACTCGACTGCGGTCCACTCGGCCTCAAACTGCGCCAGCACTTGGTTGTCCTTGGGACGCGGTGGACCCTTCTTGCATTTTCGCTTGACCATGGAAGGGGCTTCGGTCGTGCTCGCTGCGTCGTCTTCGGGTAGCCGTGCTGACGATGCAGCCGACACCGAGAGCGGTTCGAGGAGTTGCGACTGTCGATGGAGCTCTGCAAGGAACGCGGTTTCGTGCGCATCTGCGTCAGGCTTTGCCACGCCCATGAACTTCAAGAGCGACTCTACAGCACTTATGTATGGCTATCAGCGACCGAATCGTACCCGATGGCTGCTGGTTGTTGCTCAGGTTGCTGCTGGTTGTCGCTTTGGCTTTTATCGCCGCCTTCTTCTTCTTCTTGATCGACGACGTTGGGCGGTCGCTCTCGTGGCAAAAGCGGTTGTGGCGCAGAGTCTGCAGCTGGGCATATATCGAGTGGCAGTTGGGACAGACGCCGACTTGCTTGTAAAAGTGCGACGGGTTCGACTGCCCGAGTTCTGCGCGCTGAGCAGCGTCGAGAGCATCCCACCCCGCGGCGTCGTCCGAGCGCGAGAGCAGATACCCCATAGCAGCGCGCGCGAGCAAGATGTTGTTGTAGCCAATCTTGGTGCGCTGGCCCGTGTCGGCCAGCGGCAGCGGCGTCAATGGCGGTGCCGTATACAGCCTTGGTGGCTCCTTAGCACTTGAGGATGCATACTCGCACGTACCCAGGAAGGTCGGCGTCTGTGTATCGGCAAAACTCTCCTGCACACTTGGCGCTCGACGGGGCGTCTGTCTTGGCCAAGCTCGGCAGCGACTGCGTTCCGGGCGCCGCTTCCACGAGCGTCTGCGGCACGTGCGACAGCCACACGACGTTGTCGTCGTCGACTACAAACTCGGCAACGAGCTTCGTAATCGACACCTACGATTCGCAGTCGGATAATATTCGCCAAACGATAAGTACCTGGGCCGTTGTCTGGAGAAAGCTCACGACGTCCAGCGTCGCGCGCTCGATCTCCTTCCTCGCGCGCCCTGCCACGTCATGGCTCGATATTGAGACGCCGTGATTGGCTCGGAACTCGACCAGCACGTTCTCGGTGCTGCTGTGAACGTAGGCGACGAGGCCAGCGAGGCTCGGTCGGTGCTTGGGCACGCCATGCAGGGCGTCGAGGAGGTTGCTGAACTGGGTTGCGTCCAGCAGCTCTCGCTTTCCGCTGCGGTAGAAAGCGTGCGCTGTGTGGCGCAGCGCGTTCTTGGGATGCGCAGCGACGCGAGTGAACCGGTCGCGAATGCTGCTCGGGCTCACGTGGTCGTCCTTCTTTTTGGCGACGTGGCCGTGCTTGGAGGCGAAGAGCCACCGCTGCGGCCGGCCCTCCGCGTCCATTAGCACCGTGTCGGGAAGCCGCACGTTGCACTTGGCGTCCTCCGACCAGAGACGCTGCGCCGCCCAGTCCCAGCTCCGCGCCTTCGCTGCCATGTCGACAGGCAGAAAACGACAAGGAAACGGCGGGATGGTTGCGATCGGTTCGTTGCCGGGTTTCGACTTTCTGCAAACCTCACAGAGTCAAACACAAGTAGGAATCACTCTGCGAGGTCGCCGTAGCAGTACAACTGAGGAACTGGACAACTGCAGCAGCACGCGAGAAGGTCTTTTTATTGCCGGAAAAGCGGCTCGCGAACCGGCGGATTCGTGGCTGATCGTCACAACACTGCGCGAGTCCTGTTTGCCGGCTTTCAGCTGGTTTCAGCAATATACTGGTCGGACGTATCCGGACGCCTAATTCTGTATCCGGTTGCATGAAACGGCCTGCTATTTCGACGTGAGTCCCAGTTGAGTTGAAACCAAGGAAGACCAAGGCCATGGCAGCGCCGGTCCATCCGCTCGACGCATGTCGCTGCTTCGAGCACGTGCTGGCCGCTGGCCTCGCCGTGACCTACCACGCGCCCGATGGCGAGCCGCAGCGGGGCATGCTACACCTGCGAGAGACCGACCTAGTCTGGACGACAACCGAGATACTTCCCTACTTTCAGGTGACGACGGCGACAGCCGCCGTGGCCTCGATCAGCAGCGTGCGTCCTGGTCGGCAGACGACCAACTTTCTACGCACCTCCAAGTACATCAAGCCGCGCGAGCTGCCCGCAAGCGACGAGCGTTGCCTCTCGCTCGTGCTGCACACGACCGACGACGTGGTGGAGAGCTTCGACCTCGAGTTCAAGACAAGCCGGCTCGCGGACGACATGCTCGCGTACGTCATGACCAAGTACTTGGTGCCCTCCGAGACGCTGGACCCGACGACCGTGCCACTGCCGACGGGCCGCGTCGTCTTTTGCCAACGGCTCTACACGCACCCGACGTTCGGCCACGGTATTCTGCTGTGCATCGTCATCAACATCGCGACGCTGGCGCTCGAGTCGCCCGTGGAGACGAATACGTCGCTGCTGCTCGCGCTCTCCATCTCGGACGTACTGCTGGCGGCGGTCTTTACGATCGAGCAGGCCATCAAGATCGTGGCGCTTGAGGGCGTCCGGCCGTTATTGCACGACAACTGGGACATTGTTGACTTTTGCCTCATCGCGTCGTCCTGGCTCGGGTGTCTACCGCTCTACAGCGCCTGGAACCTCAGTGCGTTCCGGAGCTTCCGCGCGCTGCGGTCGTTGCGCTTCTTCAAAGGGCTCTCGGAATTCTTCGACGCGTTTCTCAAGACGCTCCCGATGGTCGGGAACGCGCTCGTGTGTTTCGGGTACTTTTTAGTGCTCTTCGCGGTCCTCGGCATGTACCTCTTTGACGAAGCGCTCTCGCACCGCTGCGCCGTCCTGAGCAACCACGGCGTCTACGTCGAGGTCATGCCCACAACGTTCTGCCGCCCCGAAGCCGACGCCGTCGCGACTTGTCTTCGCGGCCACGTCTGTCGGCCAATGCAGAGCCCGAACGCTGGCTACACAGGCTTCCACACGTTCGAAGCGGCGTTCCTGACGGTCTTTATGATCTCGTCCCGCGCCGGGTTTGGCTCGTCCTTCGAGGCGACGATCCAGACCAAGTACTACTTCAGCGTCGTTTACTTTGTCGTGCTCATCGTGTTTGTCTCGTACATGATCCCCGCTCTCTTCATTGCGATCGTCCGCCACAGTTTCCTCAAGAAGCCCCGCGAGGCTGAGTCCACGCGCTTGGTCTCGTACAAGGCCAAGCGCCGACCGCAAATGCCGCCCGTCACGAGCGTCGTGCCCAACCTCGCGCAGTACGCGACGAAGCGCCTCGTGCAGCTCATCCAGACGTTTCTCGACGCACGCAACTACGAAGTCCGAAGCCTCGCGGCGGCCGATGAGGTCCGCGCACCAGCGTCCACAAGCGACGCCAGCGACGTCGACGGTCCGACCAGCAGCAGCGCGCCGCCCGTCGACGAAGAGAGTCCCGAGGTGCGGCTGGAAGCCAACGCCATGCCGGTCCGGCGCGCGCTGCGGCACCGCCGGCCCGTGCGCGTCTTCTTCTTCTTTGCAAGTGACGGCCGCGTCGTGCGCGTTGGCCGCGCGATCGGACGCAGCGCGCCATTCGAGCACATTGTGAACGTGCTCATTCTGCTGAACGCGGTGCTGCTCGCGATGGAGAAGAGCCCGGACAAGTGGTACGACGACCAGCGCGTCTCGATCGTCGACCACGGGTTTACGCTCATCTTTCTCTGCGAGTTCCTTCTCCGCGTACGTTCGCCTTCTGGCTTTAAGTTTTCAAACGACCGACGTAGATTCTGACCATGCACGGGCTCTGGCCCTACCTCCAAGACCCGTGGAACCGGTTTGACGGGGCCATCGTTGTCGGCGCGGGTCTCAACTTGCTCTTCAAGTCGACGTCGATCTACGCGCCAGCGCAAGAGCGCGTCGCGTTCCTCTTCCGGATCTTCCGGCTGCTGCGGCCGCTGAGCATTCTCCGGCAGAGCAGTCCGCTGCTCAAGATCGTGACAGCCATCATCTCGAGTCTCCCGTCGCTCTTCGACCTCGTGCTCTTCATGCTCCTCGGCAACATCGTCTTTGCGATCCTCGGCATGAACCTCTACGGCGGCAAATTCCCCGACGGTACGTCGCCGCAACTTGATGATTTGATACATCGATGCCTAGGTTCCCGCAGCAAGTTTGATACGTTTGCCGACGCAACGCTTACGCTCTTCAAGATTTCGAGTGGCCACGGGACGTGGGGCATCTTTTACGCGGCGCTGCACACCACCTCGAACGCTGTCACGACGGCGTACGTTCTTCTGTCGACCCCAATGTTTGATTGCATCGCGCTAGGTACTTTTTGAGCTACACGGTGTTTTCGGTCTACATCACGCTCAACTTTATGATCGTGATCCTCCTGCGAAAGTTTGCCTTGACGGACGACGAGAAGCGCACGCGCCTCGGGAAGCAGTTCCGCGACAGCCTCACGCGGACGCTCGCCGTCTTCCCGCGTCTCGACGAAGCGTCGTTTCGGCGGCAGTTTGCCAAGGAGTTTCCCTCGGACGTGCAGTACATGGGTTCGACCCCGTCTCAGTCGCCGACACCGTCCACTTCGTTCGTTCGGCGCAAGCTCTGCGCAGTTGTGCCGTGCGTTGTCGCCAAGGCCAAGCGCTTGGTGTTGCGTCCGTCTGTCGTGTACAGCGCCGTGCCGCAGCGGTCGCCGCCCAAGCCGCCGACGAGCGACTGGCTCTACAACGACGTGTCGTGCTTCCTCTTTGGCCCCGACTCGGCTGTGCGGCGCAAATGCAAGGAGCTCAATTCGCGCACGGAAGCGTCCATTTTTGTGTGCATCGTCATTCGGAGCGCCTTGATCACGCTGCAGAGCCCGCTCTACAGCGGCACGATCACGCAGTTCACGACGCTCGTCGAGTGGGTCTTTATGTTTGTGCTCCTCTTCGAGTTTGTCATCAAGATCGTCGGGCACGGCTTCTGCTTCACGCCCAACGCGTACCTCAACGACAAGTGGAACCAGCTCAACATCGTCGTGCTCATGGCCTGCGTCCTCCTCCTGCTCATTCCGCACTCGGATTTGAGCGACTACTTTCACCTTGGCCGCGCGTTCGGCCCTGTGCGCGTCATCCGCGGCGTCGAGGCGTTCCGCGTCATCACAAACGCGCTCATGTCCTCGCTGCTGCAAGTGTGCTACGGCATCGTGCTTACGTTCTTCCTCTTCCTCGTCTTTGCGTGCGTCGGGCAGCAGCTTTTCGCCAACAAGTTTAAGGCCTGCTCCGACACGAGCACCGCAATTCTCACGGCCACCGACTGCGTCGGCGTCTACGTTGACGCGACGACGCACTTGCTCAAGCCCCGCGTGTGGGCCAATCCCAACGGCATGCACTTTGACGATCTCAGCGGCGCCCTCGGCACCCTCTTCTCGGTCGTCTCCAAGAAGGCGTGGATCGCCGTCATGTACCGCGCCATGGACATTGTCGGCGAAGGCTTCCAGCCGCGCGAGAACGCGTCCGGGTACTTTGCCTTCTTCTTTGTCGCGTTCGTTTTCATTAGCCGCTTCTACCTCCTCCGCGTGTTTGCCGTACGTGCGCTACGACGCTCGAATCTGACATGTCTGTAGGGCATCATTGTCAACAACTTTCGGTGCCACAACGGCACCATCTTTCTCAGCAACATGCAGCTCGTCTGGCTTCGCAACAAGAAGCGCATCCTCGCGCTGCAGCCGCGCTTCCCCGAGCCGTCGACGACCACGATGCAAGTGATCCACACGTTCGTCAAGCACCGCCTCTTCCGCGTGCTCTCGTCCATCGCAGTGCTCACGCACGTCGTCGTCCTCGCTGCGTTCGGGCCGCACGCCTCGCACATTTGGTTTGCGCACTACTTCTTCACATGCCTCTACGGGACCGAGGCCGCGCTCGCGATCCTCTCGACCGGCGTCCGCGAGTTCCTCACCCGCGGCATGTCCTCGGAGGCGCTCAACGCCTTCCTCGTCATCTGCATGCTCATGGGCCCCGTCTCGAGCACGTCACCCGTCGTCCTCGTCATTGGTGTGACGCGCGCGTTCGACTTTAACCACCTCACGCTCGTGCTGGAGCTTTTCCCGTACTTTCGCGGCTTGAGCTCGCTCTTCCAGACTCTCCTCGAGAGCACGCGCGCAATGGTCAAGCTCACGCTGCTCCTCGGGTGCGTCTTCGTGAATGCACGGTGTTTTTACGGTAGTATGTAGCTACGTCATGTTCATCTACGCCAACCTGGGCATGCAGCTCTTTTCGCTCACAAAGTGGAGCGACGGCCTCGACGCCAACCTCAACTTCTCCACGTTTCCGCGCGCCCTCACAGCCTTTATCAAGTTTGCGGCCGGCGAAGATTGGTAATTGAATTCGATAGAGCTGTGCATCACGTAGGTGGCTAGGTCGGACGCATACCGAGCGTGCAGCGTGACCAAGCCGCACTGCGTCTACCGCAACGCGCAGGGCCAGTCCGACTGCGGCTCCAAGTGGCTCTCGACGATCTTCTACTACTCGTTCTTTGTGCTCGTGTTTTTGATTTTGCAAAACTTTTTCGTCGCCGTCGTCCTCGACACGTACGTGAGCACGGCGGCGCTCGTGTCGGAGAGCGAGTCGCTGACCAAAATCGGCTTCAACATGGACCACCTCCAAGCCTTCCGCCTTACGTGGAGCCGCTTCGACCACCAAGCGCTCGGATACCTCTCGAAACGCAAGCTGCTCCGGTTTCTCAAACTGCTCCGGCGCCCACTCGGCCTCCAGTCGCCGACGCGCTGGCAAGCGTCGTCCGAGCAGCACCTCGGCGACCGCCTCGTCGACCGAGAGACGCACGATGCCTACATGGAGGTCGTTGCGCGCCTCGACGAGCTCACGTACCGCCGCCAGCTCGCGCGTGGTCCTCGGTCCGTCTGATCCATCACTCAATTTCTCATCACGAAGGAGTAGGTACCAAGACAATATGATTCGCTTCCGCGATCTCCTCCTCGTGCTCACGCAGCGCAACGTACCTGGCGAGAGCCTCACGGTCGGCGAGAAGGTCGTCGAGCTGGCGACGCAGCAGTACATTGCGCAGCACAAGGCCGCCGTTATGATCCAAAAGGTGTTTCGCGGAAGTCTCGTGGCCGCGCGCAAGAAGCGCAGTCGCACGCTTGGCGAGCGGCCCCGCCGGTCGTTTCACTACTACAAGGACGCTGCCCAGTGGCTGTCGTGAGCGAGCGTAACCACAACAATTTGATTTTATGCTTTCGTGAGGCGGCGACGCCACTCTTGGGCGTGGGCCGTGACGCTGTTGGTCATCGCTGTCACGGCGTCGACGCGCCACACTGCGTGCAAGTACGAGACTGCGGCCACGTGACCTTGGGCGACGGCCGCGTCCAGAACGTCTTGACGGAATGGCTCGAGGCGCGTTTCGCAGAGGAAGCGGAGGTTGACTAGATCGCCTTCGTACGCGGCGGCGTACAAGGCGTGGGGCGTGCAGCCTTCATCTCGGTGCGCATGCAAATACGTGGCAACGTCCACGTGGTGGTACAGGAGCGCACCGTCCATCGCGTCCGTCGTGCAGCCTTCTTCTCGGTGCGTCTGCAGAAACGTCACGAGAGAGAGATGCCCGTTCTTGGCCGCGCCGTCCATGGCGCTCGTCGTGCAGCCTTCCGATCGATGCATATGGAGGTACTCGACAATCTCATAGTGGCCGTTGATTGCCGCAGCGTTCATCGCGGTGACCGTGCAGCCTTCGCTTCGGTGCGAGTCCAGAAACTGAACGACGTCGAGGTGTCCGTACTGAGCGGCGCCGTTCATTGCCCGCACAGTGCATCCGCTCTGGCCATGCTCATGGAGAAAGCGCACAACATCCATATGCCCGTTGGCAGCGGCTTCGTTGAGGGCGTCAGGGCTTGTTTGGAGATGGTTCGCAGCGTGCAAGGCCTGCAAGACATCAAGGTAGCCGCGGGCGGCGGCGAGGTTCACAGATGTGACCGTCCACATGTGTGGGCAATACCGCGTAAGGCGGGTGGTCGTGCGGGCGCGGTCGACCTCGCGGCCGAGCGCCGTGACGAGGGTGCGCGCCCACATGTAGTCCAGATTGCTGATGCTCGCGCACGACGGTAGCGGCATGTCAAGAGCAAAGGCTGCTGCGTAGTCGCGGGCGTACGGCAAGAGGTCCTCGACGCAGCCGCCTTGAAAGGACGCCACGACGCCGAGGAGCGCCGAGTCGAGGAGCACCGCGGTCGCTGCCGAGTTTTTCATCCGCCGCTTTGGATTGGCCAGAATCGCAGCCAATCCGGAGCGTCAAAGGATCCAAAGGGCAAGGAAATGCACACGCGACCGTGGCCACTGCTATGGAGTCTCTGGCTGCGCGTAGTCGCGGGCGACGACGAGGAGGTCGTGGCGCATGTCGACATTGACGACACGACGGTCTCGACTGGCAGCAGCCACACGTGCGCGATCCACTCGGTCTCGGCGGCCGACTTTGGTGGCAAGGTGCTGTGCTGGGGCGACGACAGCATGGGCCAGGCGTCGCCGCCCGACGTACAAGCTGCAAGTGTCGCTGCATGCATAACATTGTAGCTGCGTAGTCCGAGTTCATCCAAGTGAGCAGCGGACGCTTCCACACTTGTGGCGTCAAGCTCGACGAGACCGTCGCGTGCTGGGGCGATCCCAACCACGCCATGACGCCCCAAGGTCTCTTTGTGCAAGTGAGCAGCGGTGATTTTCACACATGCGGCATTCTCAAGGACGGGGCGCTGTCGTGCTGGGGTACATGTTCCTCTTCGCTGCGCCTCTGAATGAAAGCAGGTGCCAATTACGACGGTCAGCTCGACGCTCCGCCTGGCAACTATGTCCAAGTCAGCTGCGGCCAGGTAGCTCGGCTTCAGCGACATCTCGTCATCTTTTTGCGGCTAGGGCCACTCGTGTGCACTGGCGGTCGACGGATCTGTGGTATGCTGGGGCGCCAACCACCGCGTACGCAGCTGCCTCTCAGCATCGTGCTCAGCGTTGTGTGTAGGGCCAGAGCACAGCGCCGAACGACGTCAAGTTTGTGCAAGTGTCTTCCGCGCCGGGTGACTTTTCGTGCGGTGTCACGGTTGCAAAGGGGGTCGTGTGCTGGGGCGACAACCATCGCAAACAGCTCGAGGCGCCAAGTGGCTCGTACTTGCTCGTCAGCACCAGTCGCCTCTCGGCATGTGGCCTTCTGGTAGCAATCACCTCGCGTAAGCAAACGCAAGCCTGGACGATATTAGGAGGACAAGCGCGCCGTGTGCTGGGGCATGAAAGAAGGTGTCACGGGCGTACCCGCCAACCTGCGCCTCGATGAGCTCACCCTCGGGTGGGACCATGGCTGTGGCATCGCGTCCGACTCGGGCAGCGTCGTCTGCTGGGGCAACGCGGCCGACGCCCGCCTCGCCATTCCAGCGAAATTGACGTGAGAGTCTTATTAACAATAAGAAATAGCGTCGGTTTCGCTCAAGACGTAACTTTGGCGCGCATGCTGCACCATGTCCACTACACGGACGTCGTGCTCTCGATCCCAATCCTGAGCCACATCGCGAAGACGATTCCGTGGGAGACGCTCCTGCAGCTGCTCTCCGCGCGCCACTTTGTCCTGGGCCAAAAGGTTGGTGTGTATCGCATGACACGCGACGCCATTGAGCGCACTAGGTGCTCGCCGCCGGCAGTGTGCCCCACGAAATCTACTTTGTTGTCGAAGGCCAATTTGCTCTCCGGTCTTCCGACGCGGCGCTGCAGCATCTCTGCGACCCAGGTCCACTTCACCATTCCCACCAACTACATTATCTTGGTAGGCAGCGTCTTGTGCGCTCACGCCCTGCTCGCTCGCGCGCCACTGCCCTACGATATTGTCGCTCTCCGGTACAAGTCGACGCTCCTCAGCATCTGCAAGGTGGGGTCATGCATCGATGCATCTCATTTGCATTCGTGCAGACAAAGTTCAAGACGGTGCTGAAACAAGCAGGCGCGGAGGCGTGGATAACCAACCTCGCCTCAGCCGATGCGGCGACAGTGCAGGACCCAAAGACACAGCGCGGGACCACCAAGGAGTCGGCGCCGCCCGACACAATTCCTATCGAGTACGACCTGGACAATGCAATTTTGGTGCTGCACGAGCCGCTCAATCCAGCCGATTTGGCTGTCGCACCCGCTATGAATCCGACGTGCCTCCAAGCCAAAGCCAACCGAGCTCGGCGCCTCGAAAGCCTCCACGTTCCGGAGCAGTATGGCGCTAAGCCTCTTGCCTCGACGCCAAGCCGACGCTCGGCGCCGCGTGTGACGAAAGAAAAGCCCGTCGGACGGCTGCTGCGACCCCTCGAGCACGACGCGACGTGGTTTCGGGACGCTAACGGCAACGTCGTCGTCCACGCCAAGCGTGACGTCGGGTGCGAGCTGCGAGAGGACGTCGCGGCGCCCGACGTGCCAAAACCCGGTCGCTTCACGCGGGTCGGGAAGGCCGAGCTGACACCCATGCGACTGCATATCCACCAGAACTCACCGTTGCAAGTGCCAATGACGTCAAATCTAAGCCTCCAAAGGTCGCTTGAGCAGAGCCAGCGACCGTGCCAAGTGCCCGTGGTGTTGGCGCCGGAGCACCATACGGGCAGTCGAAGCCTAGGCTACAAGCTGCTGAGAACGTCGTCGAACCAGCGTGCTCCACTTTGACAACACGACGACCTCTTACATCCTCTCAAAATCACCACCGCATGGAGGAGGTGCTTGCAACAAGATAAATTGGATCAGCATTAGAAGCCTTCGCGCTCGATCGAAATGGGTTGGATGTGAACAATGTGCTGGCCCGTGATCGCGACGACGGAAGAAAGGTCGGCGAGCTCCATGACGAGGACAGCGGATGCTTGTGGTACCGAGACCTTGTTTGTGATCCAGAAAAACTTGGGCTCGCCCGAGAACTCTGTCGGGTGAGCGGCGAGCACGTCCTTTACGGCTTGCTGCCGGGCGGCAGTGAAGGCCTGCAGGTCGTGCATGTAGTTGGTGTTGTCGCCCGACGACGACCGGTTCTCGACCGACTCGGTCGATCCGTCAAGCTCGACCATGATGTTGACGCGGTCCGTCGTCTCAAAGGCCGTGGCCAGCGCGGGCGCGACCTTGGGGGACATGGCAGCGGCCGAGAGGATCAGCGAGAGAATGACAAGTGCCCAGCCGCGGCTCATTTCGAAGTGGCGAGCGACGGGACGGGGAAGAGTGACGGTAACCAAGCTTCGACCATCACTCCGGTGTTGCCGATACCATGGCGGCGCGTGGCCGCAGCCAAGAACGTCGAGACCAAGACGACCTTGGCGCAGCATCATGATGCGCGAATCGCGTCGCCCTGGACGCTGCGATTGAGTCGCATGCTGTCTCTTGCTAGGTTTATCCCAGGTTTGGGTTTTACCCCAATCGAAGCATGCTACTCAAATCAAGTGCTCTCTGCTTCGCGGATGGGCAAAACGGGACAAAATCGTTGCGTCAGTCATTTTTGTCATGAGCGCGTCGTTGGCACAGCTGGACCAGGTAGGCTGCTGCGTGGCTGCTTCCGCTCATCATCGCGCTAGATCATTGTGGGCCTCGAGGCCACGTTGGGCCTTGCACCTGGCCAGACCATTGGGGCCAAGGCGGCGAAGACGGACAAGCCGAAGAAGGAGCAGAAGAAGGAGCAGAAGAAAGAGGCCAAGAAGCCGGCGGCTGCGCCTGCGGCCGACGACCAGCCCGAGATCACAAAGCTCGATATTCGTGTTGGCAAGATCACCAAGGTCTGGAAGCACGAGACGGCGGACAAGTACGTGTCCATATACTCGAATCAACACATCTCACCTCGTCGCGTAGGCTCTACTGCGAAGAGATCGACGTCGTACGTTGTCCCATCACCACCTGAGCGAACGAAATGCGATCTTCTTTGGGCGTGCATAGGGCGAGGGCGAGCCGCGTCTGATTGCGAGTGGCCTCGTCAAGCATTACTCGCTGGAGCAAATGCAGGTAGGACAACATGCCATCCATGGTCGGACTCGTCATTGTCGATAGGGACGTATGCTCCTCGTTATGTGCAACCTCAAGCCGCGCAGCCTCGTGGGCTTCAAGAGTCATGGTATGGTGCTCTGCGCCGTTGCGACCGACGCCGACGGGTCGGAGCGCGTGGCGTTCGTTGAGCCGCCTGCCAACGCCAAGGTACACGAACGTGAAACGCTGCGTCTCAAGACGCGTGATTTAGATTGGCGAGCGCATCCACTACGAAGGCCTCTCGGGTGAGCCGTGGACGCCGGCACAGGTTGAGAAGAAGAAGGTTGTTGTTGTCGCTGGCGAGGTAGGATGAGCAATTGCTCAGGCACAGATGCAAATTGATGGATCATCGTAGCACCTCTCGTCGGACGCCAACGGCGTTGCCAAGTGGAAGAACCACGTGCTCATGACGTCGGCGGGTCCGTGCGCGTCGCCGAGCGTCTGCAACGGCATCCTGAGATAGACGGCGATCGATGATCGACACGAGCGCAACTCGTTTAGCGTAATCAAGTGTCTAAGCATGAAGCTCGTTCGGCGTCGAGCTGGGCGCGGATCTCGTGGCCGATTTGGGATCGCACGTGGCTGCTAGCTGTCGGGACAAGAAAGCCCGCGCTCTTGGGGCGGCTAAAGACGCTCGTGGGATCGTTCCGGAGCAAACGCAGCTTTGACGACGTGCCCGTCGACGACGGTCGCTTCTTCTTGAGAACATCGGCTTCTTGCTGGACGGGTGACCCGAACACGTGGATGCGCTCGACGTGGAGGTACGTCCACTTGTTGGCAACCACGCGCACATAGCTAGTGCGTGAGAAATGAGGGAGAGTTCATGACCCGTGCAAAATACCGGGCGACGCTGCCTGCCTTGGGCTCCCACCGAATAGGCTGCACCTACACACTCGAAATCAATGCTGCTGGTCTGCGGCCGCTCGTGCTCGTACTACGCTGTGAACAACGGTCGAGTCGACGCCGAGGGCCGTGAGGGTGAGAAGGTCGCGTCCGTGGCCTGGCTTCATGAGCAGCACAATGTGGCACGGAAAGAGGCACTCGGCAACGCACGGGTCGCTGTCGACGCAGTTCCAAATCTCAACAGACGAAATCGAGCAGTGCGTGCCCAGATCGACTTCCCACCACGGGGCTACACACAGCGATATTATGCTCTGGAAGTCTAGAATAGTGGCTACCCAGCTCCTCTTGGGTGTGGATGCCCCGCGTCGCGCTGCGGTCGATGGCGTTGGCGGCAACGCCGAGAAGAAGACTGGAGCTCATGGTCGCGCGTACGTTGGGGCGCTGCGTAATGTCCCGCCGGTGGTGGAGGTGGCCAGGAGCTTCCAGCAACAATAGAGCGTCGTTGAGAATCGACTCGTGGATCATGTAGCCGATCTCATCCGTCTTGGCTGCTGTCGTGAGAATGCTGTGCTTGCGCAGGCGGCCAACGTGCGTTGTGATGGAGGCCTCGGTTGCAAGCGCGTGTTTGGCGCCTGCGGTGGGCGGGGCCGAGAGAATCTCATGGCAAAGCAAGCAGACGCGAACCGTGTGGTAGAGGAAGGACGCGGGCGCATGCTTGGGGTTCTTCTCCGACTCGACGCCCCAAAAGACTCGCAACTCGAGGATGCGGCGTCGCACAACCTCACCAGGTAGATTTCCTGCCTACGGGCATTAAGTACAGTCTCTTGGTTGGTGGAATATACCGGAAAGGCGCGCTCACAGAGGCCGCATGCCTTGCGCTTGAAGACGGAGAGTGATCGGTGGCAATGGTAAGGGTCGTTCGTGCACGCAGGCAGCGCCAGCTCCAGCATGCTCGTCGATGAACGTAAAATAGTCTACGCTCGAAATGAACATGATGGAGCTTCCATGTGCCAAACCCGGGGCGTGAGCGACGGCATCGAATGCACGTTTCGGAGGACACTTAACGAGGGATCGGGTGCGACGGCCAATGTCCACGCCTCGTCTCGGTTAGTGGGCTGCGGTTGAACCATGAGTCCTGGAATGGGCTTCTTTGGCTCTGCTTGATTCTCATTATTCGGCTGGAGCGCCGTCGATTCCGGGAAAGGCTGCAAGGACGTCAAGGAGAGTGGTGCAATGGACAGAAACCGCGTGAGCTGATCATCTAACAACACATATTTGTCGCAACTGAGAGTTGGCAGCGGCAGTCGTACGTGCTAGGGGTGGGGCTTGGACAGCGGCTTTTAGCCGGCTCTTCTCCTCGAGAGCCCACTGGAGGAGCTCTTGATGGGCGCTCACCGTGCTGTGCATGAGTGCTGTGAACGCTCGGCACGCGCTGTGTGAGTACTGCGGGGGAATTGGCAGCTTCGTCTTGGAGACAGCATCCGTGAAAACAAGTGCCAGCTCTAAAAGAGGCTTGTAGTTTCGGAATCCGCACAGATGCATCTTACGCGGTTGATGCGCATCGGCAAAGACGATGGCTTCGTTTTGCCAATACGTATTTCGACATGCAACCTTGGCCGCGTTCACATGCCAGCGTAACTGGTGCGACAAGCTAAAGTGACGTCGTCAGAGTCATTCTGACTCGAGTCAGCGTACGGGACTGCGGGTGGGAGTGCTTCAACCGCTTCGGATGCAGCGACGCACGCGCTATAAGCGCTTCGACTGACGGCCGAGTGGTACCGTGCCAGCTGCACTTTTGACGTTTCCGCAGCCTCCACCTACGCGCCACACATCTGCTCATGAAAGGCAGTAGCAATACGGACATTTCGCAGCTCGGACGCATGGGCAGCGACAACTGCGAGTTGTTGCCACAGGCGGGCATGAGGCAGCGTCGCTATCTCACTGCTTCAATTCGCGGCGACGACGAAGCAAGGAAATACCGAGCGAAGCATCACCAAAGTAGCCCGCGGCGCGGCGCCAGCGCTACCGATTTGTTTGCAAGAGAGTGAAGCCAATGCGTACGTACTTCGGTGATTCCGAGCGCGTCATCTGCGACACGGGTTCTCTCTTCGGCTTCCAGCGCGGTCAAAAACCCGAGGCAGAGCACGACAAATGCTTGGTCGCGGTCACGCCACGACATTGGCGGCAAGGACTGGGCGCATGCGTGCTCCCACGAAAAGTCTGCCTCCAGTAATGGTCCATCGTTAACTTGCGCGTTGAGCACCTCGAGGTACGCGGCAAGTGCACCCGGGATGGTGGCCACATCATCACCCCACACCCGCTCGTGTTGCGGCGCACATACCGCGAGCTGCAGCGCCAACTAGCACGATCAATGAAGCGATGTTCGAGAGCATACATCTTACAGAGCGTCGAGCTATGGCGACGGCGCCCGCGGCGTCCTTAGCTGTCACCGGCCGCGGCATTGAGCCAAACCAGAGTCCGTGCACGGCCCGCATGGCGACTGTTACGACGCCCCGTCAAGATCCCAATCAGCCAATCAGAAGGCGAGTTACAGGGAATTATGTACGGGGCCTACTTTTTGCGGTTGAGCTCCATGTGGCTCTTGACAAGCTCGTTTGTGGAGATGGCAGCGAGGAGCGAGAGCTCGCCGGCCATGACGCCCGCCGCGATCGCGCAAGCAAGACGGCGCGCACCTTGTTCCGACGTCGCGTCGTCGTTGGCCTGGTGCGGCGCGCATCCCATGAGTCCTAGACAAGCTTGTTGCGGGCCGAGGTGCGTGCCGCCGCCAACAGTGCCCACTTCGATGGACGGCATGGTGACGCTAATGTAGAGATCGCCGTCCTTTGTCTTCTCGAGCATCGTCATGCAGCTCGACGACTCGACATTCTGGGCAGGATCTTGGCCCGTCGCGAGGAAGATGGCCGTGAGAATGTTGGCAGCGTGCGCGTTGAAGCCGCCGAGCGCACCAGCCATGGCCGAGCCCACGAGGTTCTTTTGCAAGTTCAAGTCGACAAGCTTATCGACCGTCGTGTGCAGGACGCGTGCGACAACGTCGGCCTTGACCACGGCATCGGCAACGACGCTCTTGCCGCGGCCGTCGATCCAGTTGATCGCGGCGCTCTTCTTGTCGGTGCACACATTCCCCGAGATAGCCACGAGCTCCATGTCCGGGAACCGCTCCTACGACACCATGTATGAGAATATAAAGACAATGATGGCATACCTGAAGATGACCGAGCACTGCCAGCGTCCCCTTGGAGACCATGTTCATGCCCATGGCGTTCCCAGCGTTGCACACGATGCGCACATAGCAGTTGCGTCCCGACTGAATCGTCTTGATCGACGTCAGGCGCCCATAGCGCGTTGTCGAGTTGAAAGCGGCAGCGACATCCGTCCAGTTGGCGGCGTCGTCAAGGTACGCCTTGAGCGCCGCTGCGTCGCGCGCACGGGGGAAGCGAACGCATGGCGCGCGTGTGATGCCGTCGGCAAGCACGACGCTCTGGACGCCGGAGCCCATGCTAAGCACTTTGCAACCGCGGTTCGTGCTGGCGATGAGGCAGCCCTCGGTCGTGGCCATGGGCAAATAGACATTCTCGCCGTTGACTTGGATTGGGCCAGCGAGGCCCACGGGCAATGGAACATAACCAACAACAACCTCACAGTTGCTACCGTAGATCTAAAAGGTAGCATGAGCAACCACACACGGCTGCAAACTCAATGTCAACCTTGGCATAGTCGTAGCCTTGCACGGGCAAGTTGGAAAAGTCGAGGGCACTTTGCGCTTTGAAGTACTCGCGGCGCAAGTGGACGGCGCGCTCCATGTCACCAAGCTTCTTCTCGAGCTCATGAAGAGCCATGCGCGGGCGACCCGTCACAGGGTCCTTCGTCATAAGAAGGTCGAGGACTGCAGCGTCGTCCGCGGCAAGCTGGGCGACGGGTGCGAGCTCTGGCTGGCACTTGCGCGGCGCCTTTGCGGGCCACTTGTCTTCGTCGTCGCTGTCGGCGACTTGGTTCGAGACAAAGCCAACAGCAAAGAAGGCAAAAAAATACGTCAGCGAGAGCATGCACGCGGCGGCGGCGGCGTAGAGGACGAGCGGATTGGGCTTGGGGGCGCGGTGGTCGAGGCGGTTCTCGTGGGACAGGAGGGTCGCGAGCGACACGACAAAGACGGCGATGACAAAGTAGTTGGAGAGGCGGAAGAGCTCCCAGCGCGGCTGCGACGCCTTCGGACCCTTGGGCTTCTCCGGCTCCATGATGTAGCTGAGGAGGCTAAAGCACGTGAGGAGCAGGAGGCCCCAGAAGAACTCTTGCGTGTGGTCCACGAGGAGGGCGACGCCCCATGCAAAGGTCGTCTCGAGCGCCGAGCGCACGCTCTCAGTGCTGATGAGCACGGCAGCCGTCAAGAGCACCAACATCGCACCTTCTTCGCAAGTGGGGCGGAGCGGCCGAAGCCAGACGATGGTGACACACGCAAGATCGCACATGTCGCATGCTTATCCGGATGTCAAATCCGGAAACCCACCACACAGTTGGGTGCATAAAAACCTCGATTCGGTTCCTCTCCTGCTTGCCTCGAGCGCTCTATACCAGTGATGATCTTGTTTGCAGAGGAGTATAAGTATACCAACAGACCTGCCAGGCAAGGAGCTCGAGGTAAATGCACAAGTATTCTCATGTCATGGCTATTATAGCATCTCCACCCGACGTCCTATTCCCTATTTTGAGGTGCTGGCGAAATGGCATCCGGATAAAATACTCACCGGACCTCCTATTCTCCAAAAAATAGGGATTCCGCCGTTTTTTGTCCTAGCCGAATAAGTCGAAATCGTCGTGAAATAGGAACCAAATCCTATTTCTAGGCAATTTGATTGGTAAAGCCGAAGAATATTGCAATACTGTCCTATTTATCCCGTGGACTTGATTGGAGCCTCGATTGGGATCCATCCACAAGCGTTGAGGGCATCGATTATAGAAAGGTACTGGGCGTTGCTTGGTTTGTGCTCCTAGACCCACTAGGAGCACAAACCAAGCAACGCACCAGAGGCAGTCGCCACACTCGCGCGAGCTTGGGTGTCGGTTTTGGGTGTCGGTTTTGGGTGTCGGTGAGCGTCAGCTCGATTAGAGGCCCCGCCCGACAAGAAGGCGGCTCAGTTTTAGACCGAGGTCATAGCTCGCTTTCACGCACAGGGTGTTTGCGTTTCACGAAGGGCGCTCTATACGCAAGTATGCGCAATGCGAACGTGATATTCTGTTCCGGTGACGCCCGAGACGGCCGATCTGTCGCGTTCATTGCACGAAGAAACTGGATGGACAAGTGGAGATAGCAAACCAATTCCTATTTCATGATAGGATCCACCAATCACAGCTCTCCAAGAAAATAGGAAATAGGATGGGGATGCTCTTAGGACATTGCCTTGTTGCCTGGACTTGTATCCTCATAAATTGCTTATAAGTTTGTTTGAGACCATCATCGGCAGACCAAAAGGCGACTCGTTGTTGCTCATCATGTTCCTACCTCGCGCAGACGCTCAGCGGAGTGGACAACATCCTCGAGCACACCGTTGCCTACGCTGACGACCCCAACGTCATCTGCCACGACGCTGCTGTCAAGACTGCGGCGCCATCTTTCTTCGTCCAAAGGGATCTAAAGATGAATGAAGACAGGACAGAAGAAACGCAGGTATTCAGGTCGACGTAACCCGCCTCTATGGCGTGGCACATGACCAAAAGGCTCGGTAGCCACCTCGACGACGCGGCCGATCTGCGTGCTCGGAGGCGATTGGCGACAGCGGCGTTCAACACCATGTGGAAGATCGGGATGCACCGGGCCTCATCTCGGAAGTCAACTGTGTGCAGCTGTACAAATGCTACGTGCTCCCGGTCCTCTCGTACGAATGTGGTACATGGGTCCTTACGTCAACGAGTCTGGCGGGCCTCGACAGCTTCCATCGCTGACAGCTGCACCGTCTTCTTGGTATCTGCCATTCGAACACCAGTGCCGGGTAAAACACTTTCGGGGTCGAGTTGCTCCATTTTTCGCGAACTACGCCATATAACCCGAACACGCTCGCCGCATATGTCCCGCCCGCTATGTGAAATTGTTGCTCGTCAGCGCTGGCGCCTACTGGACCACGCTGCGCATGAAGGAAACGTCCCTGCAAACATTGCCGCCGCCCGCTTATTTGCGACCGGAGGACGCGACCTTCGTCACTTGCGTCTCTCGATGACCTCAAGAAACCGCGTAGCTTTGCCGCCGATGGCGGAGCCTGGAAAGCCCTTACGTTGCGTGTTGTCTGGGGAGTCTCGTGTAACCGCTTTGCTGTGAATCGGTTACACCTCAAACTCGGGATCTTTAGCACCATTAGGATTCGTATTCGTAATTTTATATCCTCGGTTTTTTGGCTGGATTTGGGTGACA
>NW_008246107.1:215336-246679 GCF_000281045.1 Saprolegnia diclina VS20 | reverse complement strand
CGCACCGTCCCTCGTCGCCACGTACCATGTATAATTGAAGTCTGATTGTTATGCGCCTCATAGGTCACCGTCCAAGTGTGTGTACTGGGACGACCCTGCCTCGTTCTTGGCGCCTTTTCCCCAACACGAAATAAGAAGAAAAGAATAGGCTTCGAATTTCGTAAAAGAAACTCTGTTTGTTCTTTTATTAATAAAAGACAGACGCTGCAGAGCCGAACAGATCTTAACCGATCAGAACCACCCGGTGGCGCCGTGTAGCCAATCATGGGCGACAAGCATTGCACAAGTCTTTAAATACACACAGAGCCTGCCCACATTTATGGCTATGCGGATATTGCACTCAACCTTTATATGTATTCTTATAGGCTGAAAGGAATAAATCCACGGAAGCTCATTGGTCGACTTTCCTGCCCGATTATATTTCGACTGGATGTTTCACAAGCGTGGCTCGCAGCATTTGATAACAAGGTGGGAAGCGGCAGCATCTCATCGTGTCATCTTCGCAGCCTTCGTCGTCCTTGGCCTCGCCGCCTCGTCTAGCCAAGCGCCAACGGAGAGCACGACCACCAACCAAATGACGGACGAAGCGTGCACGCAGCGCGGCGCCGAGTCGCCGACTAGCAGTTGCGCTCTAGATGTGCTTGCGGCCGGCCTGTCCAACCAAGAAGCGATCGAAGACGGGCTCGCGCGGCGGCCATCGCTGAAGCGATCGCTTGAGGCAGACACCGAGGTCGAGCCCTCAGACCTGCAGCTTCTCAAGGTCATTGGCCGCGGCACATTTGCTCAGCAAGTGGCGCTCGCCAAGGATCGGCACACCTCCAACGTGTACGCGGTCAAGAGCTGTGATAAGCAAAACCTCGTGCAGCGCAAGCAAGTCGTGCATACATGGACGGAGAAGAAGATCCTCGAGCAGCTCCGAGGCCACCCCTTCGTCGTGACGCTCTTTTCCACTTTTGCGACGCCGGACGAAGTCCACTTCGTGCTCGAGTACTGCCCCGGTGGCGAGCTCTTCTACCACCTGCACCAGCACGATCATTTCAACGAGGCAATCGTGCGCTTCTACGCGGCAGAAGTCCTTTGTGCGCTCAAGTCTCTGCACGGCGCAAACATTGTGTACCGCGACCTGAAACCCGAGAACGTCCTCCTCGACGCGCAGGGCCACATTCGACTCGCGGACTTTGGCTTCTGCAAAGACCTCGGGTACGTCGTTTTGCTCAGCGTAGAGCCGAATGCCAAAACGTTATGTAGGGACTCGGATCGAACGTACTCGTTCTGCGGCTCGCCTGAGTACTTATCCCCCGAAATGATTGCGCGCAGAGGCCACTCGACCGCAACGGACATGTGGTCCTTTGGCTGCTTTTGCTACGAGTTAGCGGTCGGCCACCCGCCATTCCAACTGCACGAGGACTCGCTTCCTGACCTCTTCAAAGCGATCCGCGCTAGTCGTGTGTATTACCCGCCGGAACTCAGTCCGACCTTCGTCACGTTCCTCAAAGGATGCCTCGAGACAGACGTACGTGCGACAACACACCGAAGTGTACATCATGCCATGTCACTCATAGATCACGACGCGACTCACGGCATCGAAGGCCATGGACGAGCCATTCTTCGACGGCGTCGACTGGAACAACGTGTGGGCACGCCAGAACGAACCACCGTTCCAGCCTTGCGTGCTCGGCTCCGAGTGCACGCGCAACTTTGACGACGACTTTACTTCCGAGAGCCCACGATCGCCCATTTGGGGCATCGCTCCGCACAAGCGCAATCAGTCGGTGCCGTCCTCGGATGTGTTCACTGACTTTTGATCGTGCCACGTGTACAAGCATAGTATACATCAAACGTGTGATATTTTCCACGTCTTGTGGACCCCGTATTTAGTTGATTGTGAGCGCCGCCACAATATAGAGTAATAACTTGAGCTGTGTGTGCTGTGTGTGTCGGTGATTTTTTTGTTAATGCCTCCTGTTCAAGCTCATCGACAAGCAAGTATGAGCCCTAACCCTCTCACGGCTAGCGTATTGAGGCGCAATTTTGTGAACGAGAGGGAACTATTCGTGGACTCTTTGAATTTATATACGCTGCAGATGGGTTTCATCAATTACACGAGGAATTCAATTGAGTGTCGTATTTGATTTACCCTCACAGCACCAGCGCTACATACAACCTTTCGAAGACCCCACTTTCCTCCCCACTACGGTAGCGTTCGAACCCTGCAATGCGGGGATGGCAATGGCCCTCAAGCACCCCAAAATTCCAGGAAACAAATTCGGACGACGCTTTAATCTACAGCTTCCCTAAAAATGTCGCTCTGATCTAATTTCCCTCAATAACACCTACAATTAATAGAACACAACCACTGCCACCACAGGCATCGCAAACCATCAAAAAGTCCAATGCCCGTAGTGTTCCTGCCGGGCGTGCAACGGCAGATGTGTCAAACAAGTACGGGGAGGTCTAGTTGGCCCTTCTGCTGTTTCCACATAACGGTAGTACGCATAGCGAGCAACGCGTTGCAGCCAAACGCGTGTATCCTGTGTGCAGTGTAGAGCTCACCGGTTGTGCGTCTTCGTACTTGGTTGCCAGCGGTGTCGACTTGACGACGGTGCGGTTCTTTGCAGCTGTGGCGGCAAATATTCGCCTCGCGACACATCCTCCCGTGTTCTGTGATGCGCGACTGTCTCGGTGGGCTTGCTTCAACCATGACGACATCGATGTGCGTTTTTATATGTCCACGCCACGTTTTCCCGCTTGATCGCACTTTTGACGGGAAACACACAGTGGGCGATTTCAGAAAAACGCGATGCACGTGGGTCGAAGCAGTTGCCTGTTCCACCAGCAAATACACTAACAAATACACTGTAGCAAGCACGAACCTTGCTCGCATCTTGGAAGTATCTTGTTCGAATCCATGGGTGCACCCACTCCGTTCGAGCTCCCTCGTGGCAACTCCTCGTGGTATGATCGATCCTCCGCCAGGGCGCGATGGACTGGTACAATGGGAAGTGAATCGGCGTTTGGAATCGTAGCTTAGCTTTGAAATCGTGTCGTTGTGTTTATATAGGTTATAGGTAGTAGAGTACTTGAATCGCGCCAGCAGACGCCGTAAATAAGATGAGCGGACTTGCTTCCGAGCTCAAACAGCAATGCACTCGTCCTTGATCACAACGTCGTCGTCGGCGAGCGTAAAAAACTCATCCTTCACTAGCACGTCGTCGTTGCCGTGGTTGTCACTCGGCGAGACCCCGAGCGCTTCCAAGATGTCAAGCCATTCGGTCTCGGAGACGTCAAAGACGTTGGTCGCGCCACCGAACGGAATGGGCCCGTCGACCGCTGTCGGGCTCTTGAGCGCCTTGTGCATTGACCGCTTCTTGGTCGCATATGCTTTCTGGATCGAGTTGGCCTTGGCGCGGTGGTACTCGCAGAGAGAGTGCAGGTGGCCGTTCTTCTTGGTCGTGCGCGCATTGAGGCACTTCTTGTACACGTACTTGCACGTACTCTCTTCTTCAACAGCTTCACGCGCCATGCTGCTTCTTGGTCCAGTTGGAAAATGACGCGGATGAAGATGATGGAGGAAGCAAGCCGAGTTGACTTGGCCGCCCGTCTGATCCAGACGACCGCTCATTGGCCGCAGGCCAGTGCAATCTGGTCCTTGCTGCCCTCCATTTAAATACCCACTTTGACCTTAAACTTGGCATTCGTATGCAAACGAGAGAACACACGTTTAAATTCCGCCATAGCAGCTGGTCGCCCAGAAAGGCCAGCCGTGGCGCCACGCTTGGATACATCTTTGTGTGGTCAGGGCGCGCCGCCGGCACCAAGTCTGGCCACTTGGATACTGCTGTACGCAACCGAATGAAGTCTCAACAACCATCCATGGCGCGTGCATGCACCAGCTTGGAGGCCGCAGAAACAAGCGTCACATTAAACGCTAGCCCCAATGCATCGAAACGATGACCCACAAGACGGCTGTGATCAAGGGAGAGTAGCACCCCCGTGTTCGATGGCCTGTGACAGTCGCACGCAACTGCGCCGCCACGGAAAAACGTCCACGCAGTGGCAGCTCTTGCAGTGGCATGATGGCAAGAAGCGATGATGCTTTTAAAATAATACTAATCTATCGCACGACTGGAAAGACGACGAAGCGGACCGACGATCACGGGTGCAGCCTCGAGTCACGCCAGTCGTCGGCAGAGCCCAGGTGCCAATCAACGCCCGCCGACTCGAGACTAATGCGCGGCGCGTCGTCTGTCATGTAGCTGTCGCGCTCGCCATCGTGCCACTCGGCAATGCTGCTTGTAGTTGCGTCATCGTCCTCTTGGCTCAAGTGCCCGCTGAACGAGTGGCCATCCTGCCATTGGGACCAGTTGGACTGCGCACTGAGCATCTTCGGGAACGCTGGGTCGTGCGCGGGTGTTGGGGGCTCATCGTCGTCGTCGACAACGCTCGACTCGAGCGCATGGGAGCTTGATCCCTTGCTTAGGCGTTCCTGCCATGATGGGTACGTCGCGCGGAGCGTCGTCGAAATATTGCCTGGAAACTCTGGACGAATGTTGAACGCCGACCAGCGCGCCTTGTGCACGTCGGGGCCGAAATGCTGCGGATGCGAGAGGACTACCATGTCGTCGAGGTCGTCGTTCTCAAGGGGCTCATCACCCTCGCTCATGAAGCTCAGTTTGGACATGCGCATGCTCGAGGACGGGTCGACACTGCTGTAGCCACTTGTGACGATGTTTTCGCACGGCGTGAGAACCTCGTAGGACACGACGCTGCTTTCCATGAGGTCGACGTCGACGCTGTTCGAGTCGAACGGTCGCTGGTCCCCGCGGGGCGTGAAGGATTCGAATGAGTCCATGGTTTTCCGATGACGTGACGCGCGCCGCCGGAAGAGCACAAAGAGCACGACCGCGACAACCGCGACGTTTGCAGCTGCGATCGCGACATAAAACTTCCACGACGCGCCGGCCGCGGCGACTGGAGGTGAAGAAGCTGGCGGCGCGGAGCTAGCAACCTCCTTCGCCATCGTCGGCACGGCTTCGCGCATCGGTTGGATCGTTGGCGCGTCCGTTGTGATGACAGCCTCGGGAAGTGGAGTGGGTGCTATTGTTGTCGTTGGTGTCGGCGTTGTTTGTGTCGGTGGGGGTGTCGTGGTCGGTGCTTGGGTCGTTGTGGGCTCTGGGGTCACCGTGGTGGGTGGCGGTGTCGTACTTGGAGGCGGCGATGTGGTTGTTGGGGGCGGTGTCACCGTGGATGGCGACGGGCTTGGTGTCGGGGGGTCCGTCGGCACGGGACTTGGCGTTGGCGGCGTCGTGACTGTCACGGGTGTCGCAGTCGGCGTGTCGTTCTGCGCCGTCATATTGGCACACACGACGGCAGGCATGCGTGTGGACGCTAAGAGGACGAGCGACAGCCAGAGATGCAGGACGACCGGTCGGCAGCGCATCGTGGGCGTCGTATCGGGGAAGCACCGATTGAAGTTTTGTCGACACCCGCCTCATGGCCAATGCAGTCACGCTTTTACCGCGGGTACGTGTTTCAGCAGCGCATACTGAGACGCAGTGAGGCTGCTACACACGGCGTTGTGATGACCCCCGTTGAGGTGACCAATGGCTGCGACTCGGATTTTGTATCGGAGGGCGTTCTCCACATGGCCAGGAGGTCCAGGCCACGACAGATGTACTCGAATCGCATGGCATTACACCACAGCCATGCCACCTTATTGGTGGCTTCAACCTAGCATGGCCGCGAGGCTATTGGCTACAGGTGACGAATCACATCGCTCCATGGACTCTGCACGTGCGTTGATTGGTGCTCTTCAAGATCGCGTTGCCTGATGGACGACGACCCGCTACGCCTCGTGCAGGACATAGTCGCCGGCGACGCGACGCTTCTCGCATATGCCCATGGCTCGCCTCGCTCCTTGTCACCGACGAAGATGCTTCCGGAAGCTTACATATCGGCTGCGTGCTCGGATCTTATGGACGAAATGGATGGCGTCGAATCCGAGCTCTCGCGCTGCACCGCCAGCGCGCACGGTAGTGTGCGCTCGCCGAGTGCCATGGACTCGACCACTGCTCGCTTTGACGCCATGCTGGCAAATTTGGAGCGCGAGTCTCGATGTGTGTCTGAGAAAAGCAGCGACACCAACCGTCCAAGGGGACTCGCCAGCGTCACCCATGTACTCTCCTCGTTGCAAGTTGCGGTAGGATTGCTCTCATGCAAGCGTAGGACGGCACCTCCTTGTCGCTTGGACGACGCCCATGTTATACACCGGCGCGTGTCCAGCCCCCATCTGCGTCTTCGTCATTCGAGTCGTCAAGCAGGCCAAGCTTAGAGTGGGCTTACGTACGCAAGGCGGATGCCGAAACCGCGGAGCTCGTTGACACGACCAAGAAGCAACTCTCGCACGACAATCAAGTGCGTAAGGAGGGATCCGACGCGCAACGCATCCAGCTCATATTACTTATTCTAGGCGCTACTGGCGCGCATCCGACAGGACCTCTTAAGTCAGCGACAGCGAGAGCTCAACGACATTCTTCTGCGCAACGAGCATCAAATGGAGCTCGAGAAGCAAAGCCTCGTGGACAAGCTCTGTGTTGAGTCCAAACTGCGGCGAGCAGCGCTTCAGGCGGAGCTTGACGAAGAGCGCACACGCGTCATCCACGCCATCGAAGCTGCGCATCACGTCCGCCTTTTTTCCAAGCTGCAATAGTTTCGAGTTCCTTGGTTACTTGTAGACAGAAGAGGCCAAGGTGGAAGACGAGGCGCGAGCCGCCCTGGCGCGCGAACTCCAAGCTGAGCGCGAAATTTCTGCGAGCAAACTACTTGCATCTCGTGAAGCATCGCTGGCAAAGGTGCGCGCCGAGACCCTTGAACGGCATGACAGAGTGATGCGGGAAGAGCTCGATAAGCTCGAGGACGCCCTTTCCATGGGATCAAAGCTTCGTTTGGATCAAGTAGGATGCTGGATGTACGCCAAGGTTGTCTGACGCTGCGAAAACGCCTCTTTAGCTGCAGCAGCAGCTTACCCGTCAAGCGCAAGCCAAGCTCTGCGACGTCGAGGCCAGAGCCAAGGTCGCTCTCGAGAAAGAATTAGAGACTTTGTCCAGCGGTCACGCGACACAACTCACGACTAAAGTACACGCGATGCAATCCCACCTTGCGGAGTTGCCCCCTTTGCTAAATGTGTCGTGTTTTCACATACACCGATGCCAATAGGCAGCACCGCATCGAAGTTGCGCGCCTACAACACAAGCTTTCCATCGACGAGACGCGGGTTCTGAACGACGTCACCTTGCAGATGCACGACATACACACAACCAACCTACGGGACCTTGAAGCGCGTCACAGAGACGAGAGTGCCAGGCGGTGCCAGGAGCTCCAGGTTGCATACGAAAAGGAATTTGCGGCGCGCTTGGCGACTGTGACTGCGTCACTCGAGGCCGACCTCGCACAGCGCACGGAGGTGTACGTGCGCGCACAACGTGCCGAAGTGGCGACAGCTCTCGAGAGTGCGACGGCGCGCTTCCACCAGCGGCTCGACCGACTCCTGCGCGAGTTGCGCTTGGTTGCGGGCAAAGTCCCACCATCCACTAGGTTACATACGGTGCAAACACTTGCCGACGTTGCCACGTGGGTCGACGCGGTCGCGTCCGAGGTCGCTGACGTGGCAGGCCAGCAGGCAGGCCTCCTGGACGCGCTTGAGAAGCTCGCCAAGCAGCTCGTCGCCGCGCGCCGCGAGAAATCTGACCTTGAAGCCGAGGTCCAACGTGCGATAAAGCAACTCGACGAGAAGGACCGCGCGTGCCAGCAGCTGTACCTCGCCAACGAGAGTCTACTCCAGCGCCTGCGGGAACCAACAGTCAAGCCGTAAGCGGTCGATGCGCAATACCCGCCAAAGGGGTGTAATTTGTGTTACTGCATCCTGGATTTCGGTGTTGGGTCAAGGCCGTTCCACCAACCGCTGACGCAGGGTGTGTCGTTTCGACGCCCCAGTCCGCACGATGATGCACCGCGCTGCATCGACATTTGTGGAAGACATTCTTGGGCGACACGGGTGCCGGCGTTGCCATTTTCCGATTGCTGTTGGGGATCATGTCCTGTTCTAGTATAGCAGTTTGTATGCAACCCGCACGCACCACGCCTTACTCATCATGATGATGAAGCGTCGCCAATGGCGTCAAAGGCGCGTCTAACCGCGCGACGAACAAACAGTAAACAGTGTGCCATGTATCATATAGCTTGTGTGCACTAGATAAATAGCACGAATCTCAGCGTTGGGACACGAGCTGCCCCGCCGCTAGAAACTCCGGAAGCCCGTTTATGCGTTGGTCGTGTCCCGCCAGCGAGATTTCACACCCGCCACTGTCGCTGCCCGTCCGCAACGCGTCGAAGCCGCCCAGGCTCTGTCACATTTGCCACCTGCTGCCACCATTTCTCGGAAGCGTGCATCAATGCTCAGCGCCCCGAAAACCACGCCTCACATCTGGGACGTTTGCGGTACACGCAGTTTCTTGGTCGACCTTGAGACGGATACGGGAACATGACGTCCACGCCCGGATCTCGCCGCGTAACTCACTGCCCCATGCGTTCATTTTGGCAACGAACGCGTCTGCTCGGCGAGGGTTCAGCTGGAACCGTGCTGAGAAACGAACGAGTGATCACCGCTCATTCAAAATGAATGCCCGACGCACTGAATGGCCCGTGCTTTCTCGTGCGCGAGAAAGACGAGGGTTTACAATGGTATCGTGAGCATGAACTAGGATTTGTGTGTGGCAACACAGATGTCTGCACCCGAGAGATGCAGTGCTGCCGCCCTAAACCAGCTGGCGCATAGGTATGTCTTGGTCCTCTCACCGCTCGCGCCACTCTGAAAAAGGCCATGCTGGTGTCATTTCGAAATTTTACCCCGTGGACAACGAGCATGGCGACGCAGGATACCGACGATGTCATGACGAGCTGTCGCGTACCTCACTGTGACCGGTTTGCCAAATTCATGGGCGTTTGCCTCTTGCATGCTGGCCACAAGTACGAGCGCTCCACCCGCAGCGCGTCGGCGTCGCCACCGCGGTCGCATGCGATGATGTCCCTCGACGCTATCACGAGTCCGGCAACGAGCGCTTCGGGACGCCGTGGGCGGTCGCGCTGGTGTGCGATCAACGACTGCCAGCAACTAGCACGTATCGACGGCCTCTGCACGCGCCACAACATGCAGCTCAGCAGCCAGAAGCGCAAGTGCAGCGTTGACAACTGCACATCCTACGCACGAACCCGTGGTCTGTGCACGCGTCACGGCGGCGGAAAGCTGTGCTCTGTCGACGGCTGCAAAACAGTGGCCCAAAGCGGTGGCGTCTGTCGAACCCACGGCGGTGGTTCCCGCTGCAAGCACGACAATTGTAACCACTTTGCGCGTGTCGGCGGCTTCTGCGGCCAACACATGCCCCAGAGAACCAATACAAACGGCTAGTCCGTTGTTCTAGTTTAGTTGGCTGTTGCTCTCGTAATTTAATTCGTTCACCATTGCATAGAAGTCCGCTGAACGTCGAGGCGTCCGAGGTTATGTTTTGTCAACGCTACATGCACCGCAGTGTGTTAGACACGGCAGGACTGAGCGCTTTTCATGAGTAAACTAAACTTCCTGGTGCTGTCCATGGAGGGCCGCGGCGCGCTGCGACATGTCGCGTAATGGCGTCCACGCGTTCCGTTGCCATAGGGTTGCGCCAGACAGACAGATACGCCTCGACATCTATGCAAGCCAATGATTACATGTAAATGGAGCTCCCACGGGATCCGGCACGGACAGCGAGGCAGCCAGATTCCGACACATTTGGCAGACTTGGAATGCTACAGCTTGTCGATGCGGACCGAGTTTACTGTGCATAAGCACGAACTCTTGCTGGGGCCGACCAAGGTCATGGTGCTAATATAGCATCACCGTCAACAAGGGTACTGCTACTAGTAGTACGCTTGAAGACCGCCATGGTGGGCGATAGCAGAATTTTTGTCAAGGATGTAACCTCATCGGACCGGGAAATGTGACCTTTTTGCGCCGCTATAATAGACTGCTTTGCTCGAGCTCAGAGCAGCCATTCCTTTCGACTAGGTAACTGTTGCCCACTCACGCCACAGATACCCAAGAAGTTTGGACAGGCAAAATGAAGTGCAAAACAAAACCCAGGACCCAAATGACTTTTGTTTAGGCCAATGCTCGTGTTGCTCTCGGTAGTGTTCGAGCCCTTTTATATCTGTGAACGTGTTTGGTATCGATGATTCAGACTTCGCATACGTTGAGACTAGTGCGTGGAGACTAGCAGTCTCTACTTCTTCAGTAGCTCACCGGGCTGTAGCTGTGCAGGTGGGGCACGGGGTTCGTTTTGCTCTTCTGTCGTTGCCGCGGGCGCGAGGTGGTCCATGGCGACATGATCTATGGAGTCTTTCCTGGCATCACGACCGGGAGCAAACCTATGCAGTTTTAGATTCTCGATGGACGCCAGCGACTTGCGGTCACGGTGCAGAACGATCGGCAACAAGAATATTATCCGACCTAAAAAGCGGGCACCTCGGACCAAGATAAGATTAAAAAAAACTGCTCTAGCGTTGGCTAGGGCAGCTTTTTTCCGACGTGGCCCAGCAGGCGCCAGCGCTGATGAGTAACGACCTCGCTCAGCGGGACGCGGTCACAGGGCTTTTAGAGCGGCGAGCGCGTTCGGGTGAAATAGAAGGCGGTGGAACTGCCTTTAATGAAAGTCGTCACCCAATGCCAACCATTCGAGCTCCTTTACAAGACAAATATCTAATGCCTAGCATTGACAGTCAAGACAAACAATTCCTACGAGCCCACCCCGCACGGGACCTGTTTGTGCTTTCTCTTCGCTGATGCTATTCGGGTCCACAAGCACTTGCAATTTCGTGGTTTCCATCAAAGAAACCGCGCGCGCAAAGTGTTTCGAAGCAAAGAGCTCGCGGCGATTCACGTTGCACTATCAGCTTAACGGTTGGCAGAAGTGCTGCTATGGCTGACGACTTGAGCGATACGAAGTAGAGCTACGTAATGTACATGCGGTGACGCACAGTCATACCACACCTTTTACTGCACGAAGAACATGAATGGAACGCCTGCAGCAGGCGCCCAAGTGTAGCAGGCGGCCTGCTACCCTTGTGCAACCAGTATGTGGCCAAGGGGCGTCGCATAACGCATGTTTTAGACTACGCATTTGTATACTAGTAAAGGATATATAATGCAGCTCAAAGCAGGAGCCATGTCATGAAGGCATAAACCTGATAACCGCTTGGATATGTTCCGCGAGGACGTGTATATGCATTCAAAGACCGTCGTCCGTGGACGAAGTCCAGCGCCCACCCCTGGCGACACGAGTGATCACGGGGCATACGATTTACGGCGTCAGCGCCTTTCCGACAGAATCCTGCGTGTGTCTGATTTGTTGGCGTTCGGATTTGCAATTGCGACCCAAATACACATCGCGACGCCAGGTTCGCCAGGTTGGTCACAAGCAAACTTCGATCGCGACACTGTCCAAGCTTCTACCCGCTTCTCAGCGTTGACGTGGGAGTCCGACGAGCGCTGATTCCGTCGGTATTTGGTAAGCACTCAAATGCAACGTGCCAATCCCAGCGACAATGCACTGTTCTTTACGAATAGCATCATTGAGGCACCGGTACAGTGTATGTAGATGCTGGGCGAGATTGACTAAACGACCGCCTGAAAATGTAATCTGTCGCTGTCCCTCCCTTCTCCCTCCGGTGCGTTGAACAGCTGGCGGACGGTCGTCTCTTCACAACTACTAAGCATCCTCAAGCATCCTGATACTAACGCGGACGCGAACCTACCACGGTGCATTCGAACGTACTAGTAGGCCGTAATACCCACGCCCCTCGCGGTTCTTGAAGCTTCGTTGTTGTTGAAACGAGTTAAAATCATAACTTGAAGCTTCGTATCGTTCACACCTTTCGCAGTGTCTTGCAGAACGAGTCGAGCACCAAACTCACATGTTTGCTGCTGTCCTCCATGGTCCTTGTACCGTCCATGTCAGCCTCGGCAAAGTGGGCGCGGACCAGGGCTGTTGGTAGCAAAGAAAGGGGTTTTTCGCAAAATATTTGCCCAGAGATCCAGGTCCACACATGCGTGCAGGAGACATGCGCTTGCAAAAGCACAAGCGCTCGTCGTCTGATTCACCACCCACGGGAGCCTTGCTTCTCTCCCTTCCACTCTGTGCGCTTCTTCATCTTCTTCGTTTGCTCCACGTAGGGTGACTCGCACTTGATGCGGCGTGGATCAGCTACGTTCAATGGAGTATATTTGTATAGGGGATAGTGCTTGCATACATCCACGGCGTGGCGCACAAAACTATAGACGTGCAACACCAACCCGTTTTCCCGATATCGGCTATGGTGAGCACAACTTGAATGTTTGAACAAGCGAATACCAGAGCACTAGGCGAAATGAACAAACAGATACGCAGTATAATTTACAACATTTAGTGGGGAGCGCATTATCAAACGGGGGCGTGGAAGCCACAGAGGCCACCCGCTTTGCTGAATTGGTCGCAATCAGGGTGCTTGCAGCGCGGGCCACCGCCGTGTAGCCGGCACAAGCCACCCGACTGCGCCGAAGTTTTGCAGCCATGGAAGCGGCAAACGTTGCCCCCACCGTGGCGAGTGCAGAGACCGCGCGTCCTCGCGTACGAGTTGCAAGAGACAATGACGCACTTGCGCTTCTTGCTGCTGAGCTGCATGTTGTGGCGCGTGCAGAGACCGTCGATGCGCGCGAGCTGCTCACAGTCTGCGATCGAGCACCAACGGTTCTTTTTTGAACGGCGCTCGCTGCCAGAGACGGACGACGCCGACGACTCGTTCGAGTGGGTGAGCATTTCGATGGACATGGTCTGCGCAGGCTTCTCGGTCCACCTGGGCTTTTGGAGCTTGGCGTGGATCAAACAGAGACTGTCGCTCTTGGCGTACCGAGCGCAGTGGGCGACATGGCACAGGCGCATGGCGCGGTCGATCGTGAGGAAGACCATGGCGGAGGCTGGCAAATTTGTAAGTGGAGTGTCCTCCCGTTCGAATTGCGCACCAGATGGTCCGAGTGGCCGTGATGCCTGCCGCTGGCAGGTGCCTTGATCATCATCAAGATTCACCGCATGTTGATGCCACGCCGCACCATCTGCAGCCGCACCGCGTCTGACGTGGCATTGGCGCTGCACACAGAACATTTACCACAAGAGATGTTTCCACGGACAACTTGACCGCCTCTGCGCCATAGCTTGAGAGGCTACAGCAGCGCGATATGCCTTCTCGAGCATGAAAGCTTGTCGTCCTCCGTGATCACCGTCTCCGAGCATCTGCGCAGTGGTCCTCAAGCAGTGCTTGTACGGCCGTGCGTTTGTTGATCTGAGCACCACATGTTGCCACGACGACGACGTCTTTGCCTCATTCTTTTCTCCCATTATAATAGATCCAAGTCAAATCTCAGCCACATCTCAGCCGACGGGATGACACTGCATAGGCTTAGACATTACGAGAGCACTACACACAACATGAACGTACGGCGGCTGCCGACGAAGAACGAGTAGATATGTCCTCAGCCATTCAATGTGTGTCGCCATCACTTGGTTGGGATACGGTGCTAATGGGTGGACAGCTCGTCTCCTGCAGCAACGGAAAGTCGCGGTCGACGCGGGTCAGTAGTACGATGCCCTGCTGGATGTGTGCATAGCGGCGCGCCGGCGCCAACGCAGTGCGTTTTTGGACCAAATCATCCGTGCCTTGACACGCTAGTCACACGGCGTGCCACGTGGCGCGGTGTGTAATTCGTACCACTCTACTTTTAGTCGACCTTATTTTTCCGATCTTGCTTGCCGACTGGCGTATGGTTCGCGCCGTGCGCAGCGCCGAAATGACTCGTCACGCTGCTAATCGCAAGGTCCTCGTCGTCCAGTGCACACACGCAGAACGCGCGGGCCTGTCACCTTCGGTTTGTACATTGCAGTGCTCCCAGCCGCGACTTGATGTTTATTTTTCACAGAAGATTGCACGATCGCATTCACCGTGGGAGGCAGTATGCGAAAAGCGATGACACCGCAGTAGGATACAGAGTGCAAAGGAAGAAGCATCATCGTGTGTACGTAAACGTCTGCTCTACGACTAGCCAGTGCAAAAGTATCTTGGTTTGTCAATTCTGTTTCGAGTACCTTGATCGCATTCCCAGTGCAGTGTAAATTGCTCCTCGTATTACCGGAGTCTCCTCACACGCTTGTACGTATGAACTTGGACGTGGAGGTCCAGACTGTATCTGTGCGATGGTGGTGCCGGGAAGATGTGGAAGCAACTTCCACCCATGTGGCCCTGGTCTGTCCGTTCAAGACACATGTCTTCACACATCGAACCATGCGCAAGTAATTGCTGTGGGTGCCTGGTCGGCGCATCGCGTGCGTTGATTTGAAATGGCACGACGCACCGTCGTAGCGAGTCATCATCCGTAACCTGCGGCACGAGGCAAAAGACAGCGCCTAAGATACTACGACTTGACATCGGCGCTTCATTGTATATTAACCCAGGCCAAGCCGTATTGCGTGAATACCACAATCACGAGCTCTTTACGGACTTCTTCGTAGCAATCATCGCCGAGACTCGTTCTATTCTCAAGCCCGAGGATGTTCACGGTATCCTGGGGGCGAATGCTGGACAAGTGCTCTGGCTGTTGCTTTTGGATACCGGAGCGCGTGGACGCAAGTGCGGCGTAGTGTATCCATTCTACCATCCGCGCACTTCTGTGTACGAAGAGCCGAAAAGAAGCGATCACCGATTACATAAATTACTCGTCTTGTCCCTACATGCTACAGCGGTCGGTGATGGCTTGCGACGCCGCACGCAGACCTTGCATCCACATATCGAATTCGGCCTCCGAGTCTGTCTACACGGCATCCATGATACAGACGCTCAGAATGTAGACATACCGAAAAGTAGTAGGTGCGCTCCTCGGGCTTGAGCTGTGTGAGCTTGAAGGTAGTGGCCGGACTGTTCATGTAGCGCACTTCGTCGGGCGCGACGTCTTCGATGAGGCAGCGCTAGCGACACATGAGACGATACACATCGAGTAGCATAGCGCACCGTGAGGTACACGACGCCGAGGCGCAGCGGCGCCATGCGATCCGTGCCCATGTAGTACGAGAGCACGCCGTTGTGCAGCGTGCACCAGTGCGGTTGCCACGTGTCCAGTTGGCAACCCGCGATCCACTCTTCGAGGTCCCGCGTCGTTGGCGCCTAGAAATACCCGTGGACACGAGCCGACTGCTGGGTACTTGTACGATAAAGTAAAAGGTTCTGCTCTCCGTCGCGACTTGGTCGATCTTGAAGACGAACGAGTTGTACGGGATGTCGGTGAGCTCGGCTTTGTATTGGTCGCAGACTTCGACCGTCGCGCCCTACCAACACATCCATGCAGAACCGCGTGGGACGGAGATAACGGACCATGAGATCGATTACACCAAGGCACATGCGCGACTGGTTGACGTCTTCGGGCGCCTTGTAGTAGTAGACAAAGCCATTGTACAGGACGCACCAGCGACTCTTCCAGCTCTTGACCCACGCGCCCTAAGATCTGATCGTCTACATGTATCTCGCATCCACAACATACGCGCTTGGTGAGCCAGCCCATGCGCGCGCGCTTCGTGTCAATGTACGGCGGCTCGACGCGCTTCTTGGCGAGGAGGTGCGAGAGGATCGACTGGTTCGCCGTGTTTTCCATGAGCCGGCCCGTGTGCAAGACGATGTCATTGTTGTTGTCGCCGCTGCGGCGCGTGTACGAGTGGCAGATGCGTCCGAGGCGTAGGACGCCGTCCGTCACCGGCGCCTGGTCCGTCACCGACGCCCGGCGCATTGTGCTCATCGCTCTCGATCCGCCGAAATGGACTTCGCCACTTGCCATTGGCTGCGCCCATATGTCACGCTGCGATACAGCCAATCAACGTGCAGCGGCGCCGTGGCACCAATCACGGCGCGATGATCTTGCCAATCGGCGCAAAATTTCGAGGACGCCACGCCAACCTCCAACAGTTGATCTCGACCTTTCACAACGCATAAACCTTCGTCATCATCTCCGCCTCCAAGCGCGTCCCATGGTGCGTGTGTGAAGGTCCGTCGAACGTGCGCTCGTAAGAAGAGTCTGATCGCACTGAACCTGCTGCGAGGTCGGCGACCGAAGCGCATGGTTTTAGCGTCGGTCGCCACTACCGCAATACAAAATAGTGGTAGAAAAATGCGTACAAGAACCGGGTTTTATCGTCGAGCTGACCGCGTCCGGACTGTATCCGGATGATTCCATTGTGGGTAATGGTCGCGTCCGGATACGAATACAAAGTGCAAGAGACGGGTATCCGGCCACCGGGTCGGGTCGAGCGTGCACAAGTCAAGTTGGAAGCAATCGAACCCAGCAGCATGGCCATTCTCTTTGGCATGGAGTTGAGCCCGACGATGGCCGGCGTCGTGTATGGGCTCCTGGGTCTCGCGCTTCTGCTTCTTATCGGCGCCATCGTCTACTACTGGAATTACGCCAAGCGCATTGAGCGCTTCCTCCAGAACGACAACCGCAACAACAACATGCTGCGCCAGGACCTCATCGACACGTTCGTGGCGCGTGGCGAGGAAGAGTGGCCGTGTTCCATTTGCTTCCACGACAACCACCCGAGCAAGAAGGAGTGCGTCATGTGCGGTACGCCGCAGGTCGTCATTGCGCCCAACATGCCTCGCCCATCTGGCTTGCGCAAGTCGGACTTTGTACGCCCCGAGCTCAACCGGTCCAAGTCCACGGTCCTCGACCAGCAAAGCCGAATCCGATCCTTCCACGTACGGCGCCTCAAGCAGATGAACCTAACTGCGCGCCAAAAAGCAGCGATGCGCCGTCACCTCTGGCGCCGGAAGAAGGGCCCGGACGGCCAGATGCACTGGGTGCGCATCGACGCCGACGAGAACGACCCGACGCGCGAAAGCACGGTTGACATGGAGCTTATGGACCCCAACCACCACGAGATTGACATCATGAGCCCGATCTCCAACACGGGCTCGTCGGTCGAGGGGCACGACCCGTACGAGGCGCACGTCGCGCTGGCGATGCGCGACCTCGGCTACGACGACGAGACAGGCACGACGCCTTTCCGGCCGCTTCGAGCAACGGCGCTCAAGCAGCTTGAAGAGGCCGAGGAGCGCACGAGTATGTTTCACAGCGGTGTCATGCCCGACTTCCTTGGCGGGTTTGGCTACGGCAAGGGCCAGCTCCAGCTCCCCGTTGTCTCGGAAGAGGACCGTCGCAACAACTTTACAACCTTGTCGACGGGGTACGTCCGGCATGAAAACGCGGACGGCGGCATGGAGTTTGCACCTGCGACGGCCGTGGCCGTTGGCGAGTCGCGCCAGCTCGACTGCGAAGACGACCTCGAAGAGATTGCGGCGCTCACCTTCCAGGAGAAGAACCGGTGGTTTCTCGAGCAAGTCCAGAAGCGCTGGCGCAAGTACGACGAAGGCCACATCCAGTTTGGTGCGTCCCGTGTCTGGTCTGATGTACTAACATCTACGTGTGTAGTGGTGCGACGCGACCACCTCATTGAGGACTCGATGGAGCAGATGCTCAAGTGCCCCGCGTCGCGCTTCTGGGAGCGCCTCCGCATCTTCTTTGAGAACGAACCAGGCCTGGACGCTGGCGGCCTCATCCGCGAGTGGTACGAGCTCCTTAGCGACAAGCTCTTTAGCGAAGAGATGGGTCTCTTCACGGCGACCAAGGGGGCCAACCTCGCGTACTGGATCAACCCCGCGTCCAAGTCGATCCGCGGCGAGGACCACCTACTCTACTACGAGTTTGTGGGCCGGCTCATCGGGAAGGCGCTTATCGAGGGCTTCAACGTCAAGATGTCTCTGGCGCTGCCGCTCATCAAGCACATGCTCGGCGTGCCCATTTCATTCTCAGACCTCGAGTTTCTCGACGAAGAGCTGTACCGCAACTGCCGCTGGCTCAAGAAGAACGACCAAGCCGAGCTGCTATCTCTCGACTTTACCGTCTCGGTCGTCACGCCCGACGGCAAGTACGCGACCGTGGACCTGAAGCCCAACGGCGCCGACATTCCAGTGACGGACGACAACAAGGCCGAGTACCTCGACCTGCTCTTCAAGCACTACATGTTTGAGAGCATGTCGACGCAGCTCGCGGCCTTTCTCAAGGGCTTTTACGAAATCGTCCCGCTCTTCCTCATCTCGGTCTTCGACTACCAAGAGTTTGACCTGCTCCTCTCCGGTATCCCCGACATTGACTGCGGCGACTGGCGCGCGTACAGCGAGGTGCGTTGGGTCAAGCTCGAGCAGCCGACGCCGACGGAAACAGCGGTCGTCAACTGGTTCTGGAGCGTGGTGCAGAGCTTCTCGGGCGAAGAGCGTGCGCGTCTTCTGCAGTTTGCCACGGGCACATCCCGCGTACGTCGACTTCTTCTCGGGGCATTGAGGACTTATAACGTTGTGCAGGTGCCCGTGCAAGGCTTCAAGGCGCTGACGTCGTCGGACGGCCGCGTGCGTCGGTTCACTATTCAGATGGTCAACCGCGGCCCGCCGCCAACGGGCTTAATGCCCAAGGGCCACACGTGCTTCAACCGCATCGACTTGCCGCTGTATACGAGCCAAGACGAGCTTGCAAAGTACCTGACGCTCGTCATCAACATGGAGATCACGGGGTTTTGGTTAGAGTAACGAGTAGGCGTAACTATTATGGACGTTATTGTACAAATGAAAAGCGCGCAGCAGAAGGGCGTCTTGTCCGGTTACGTTTGGCGGTCCGTGTTAGACTTCTCTGAACCGTGTAAGTCACGGTGTTATAACGTGCGCTGGCGCTTCGAAACGTGGAGTTACGGCGAGGCGGAGCGATGGACCGGGCCGCGCTGCTCAAGCACGCGTCGCTGCACAAGGGCCTAACCAACTACGCGGGCCAGAACAACTGCTTCCTCAATGTCATCATCCAGTCGCTCTGGCACCTCGACAGCTTCCGCGTACTCATCTCGACGAGCGACCACGTGCACGGCCTCGGCGAGGCTTGTCTCCTCTGCGAGCTCAAGGAAATCTTCGCCTTCTACGAGTTCAGCGACGAGGACGCACTCGCGCCCGACAACGTGCGCATCGCGCTCGACGTCCTGTACCGCGAGCGCTTCCAAGTCGGGCGCATGGCAGACGCGACCGAGACGCTGGACACGATCCTCGCCTTCATGCACGCCGACCAGTGCCGCAGCGGCGATCTCGCAACCTCGATGCAGATTAAGGACACGACGTGCGAGCCGCGCTGCATTGCGCACGCGCTCTTCGAGGCCGACATGTTTGACGTCCATCACTGCGCAAGCTGCGGCGCAACGTCAGACCCCGACATGTGGAAGGACACGCTGTACCGCGTCTACTTTGCCGAGCTCTACAAGTACGTGGGCGACGAAACGTCGTACTTTACGAGCAGGAAGGCCGATGCGCCAAGCTTCGCGTCCGTCCTCAAAGCACTGCTCAACGACGGTCCGGGCAAGTCGTGCCCGGACGCCGACGCCACGGGCTGCAAGGGGCATTGCCGCGTCGAGCGGTACGACAGAGTCGGTGCACACTGCATAACACTGCATCTTAGGTGGCTGCTCAAGCTTCCAATCGTCTTTGCGATCAGCATCGTGTGGCCCTCCAACAGCGTGGGCGGGAGGGAGCTCAAGGCGTTCGCCAACGTCATTCCGCACGCGCTCGACTTGAGCCACGTGTTCGAGCTCGGCGGCGACGCAGCCGAAGCGCCAAAGGAGGACGCGCAGTACGTGTTTCGCGGCATGGTGTGCTACTACGGCCAGCACTATGTGAGTTTCTTCCGGTCCCAGTCGGGCGACCGCGCGTGGTACCTCTTTGACGACAAGACCGTGCGCACGGTACGTGCTGAGACGATTACGAAATCGCGATCTGATACAAATCTTAGGTGGGTACGTGGCACGATGTGCGGCAGCGAATTGAGCGGGGTTGTTACCAGCCGACCATTCTCTTTTGGGAGAAAGAGACGCTCAAATACGAGGAACTCGAATCGCTCGCCGAGGTTGTGCACCACCGCAAGAGCAGCGTCGACGTCGACGTACGATCGCCGCCGAGTTCCCCAGCGACGCGGCCGACGCTCCCAGCAACAGCCTTTTCCACGCGCATTGAGGACCTTGTGGACCTGGCGCCGCACCTTCCGACGCTCGAGACCATCGATGCGTTAGATGCGCTTGATATTGCGCTCGATATCTCTCGCCCGTCGTCCCCAAATCGGATACCACCGGTGCGCCATTGCTCTCTACACGAATCCAACGAATCATCGCGTAGATGTCGCCAAGCCAATCGACAAGCACGTCGTCGTCGTCGCCATTTAAGACTCCTACGACTCTTCCGATGCTTCAGGCGTCGTCGCCTGCTGTCGTCGCGTCCGTTCCCGCCACCGCGCCCCCGTCCTTGTCCTTGTCACCAAAGAAGCAGCGTCACTTTGTCGTGTTTCAAGGCGCCGAAGCCAACGCCAAGTCGGGGCGGACGCGCATTCGCGTGCAGCTCACGGCCACGGACGGCGGCCTCGGTCTCGTCCTTGCAAAGAAAGACTCGGAAGTGTACGTCTCGGCGCTCGAGAAGAACGCCGCCGGCGAGGCGCTCCCGGCTGAAGCGTGCGGTGCGATCGCCCTACGAGACCGCCTGCTGCGGCTCAACGACGCGGACGTGCACGTCAAGACGTTGTACCAAATCATGGAGGAGCTGATTACGACGTCCGAGCCCGTGACGCTCGAGTTTGAACGGCGGGTACCGTGGCTCTGCGGGGCGTGTACGCTCATCAACGCGACGACGGCGACGACGTGTGGCGCCTGCGACCTGCCGCGCGCGTCCTAAAGCAAATGCTATTCTTGATAATCTGCTATAAATCTGTTTAAACATGCAGTTGCGTGTGGCGGTCGCGGAAGAGGCTCTGGACCTGGTCTTCGAGGGCAGCCAAGTTCTTGGCATCGTCGATGGCCGCTAGCGTCGTCCGCAACGAGTGAAGAAGACCAGCAACTGCAGTTGGCGTCGCAATGGCATCGTCGTCGTCGTCGTCGAGGCTGACGTTGTTATCCGCGTGATGCAGGTTGGCAACCCCGGGCGGCGGTGTCCCGACATCGAGGGCGATGCCGGGGGACCCTACGGCGTCGAGCACGGACACTGCGACCGCAACGCTGCCGTGGCTCTCGAGGATCGAGTCGATGCTTCCCATATGACGCTCGTTGACCTCATTGTCATCGTCCACGTTTTGGTTGTCGCGGGCAATTCGAATGGCTTCCTCAATGACCGCTCGAGGAATGCGCCGGCCGCGGTGCGTGCGCTGGAGCGGGATCCAGAACTTGCGCTTGTCCATCTTGGCGCCGTCAAAGAGGAAGACGATGAGGCTATTGGGCACGGCCTCGCGCGCGTACCCACACGTGCTGCTGCGCGACGCGTTGATGAAGCGGACGACGAGGTCGAGAAGGTCCTGGAACTTCCACTCGCGCAGATGCACGACGTCGGCGTGGCGGTGCATGAGCACCTTGGGCGGGAAGTGCGTGTGCATGTCGCTGTGGAAGGCGCCGCAGAGCGCGCTGTTGTCGCACTCGTGCGCGCCGTTGCGCAGGAGCTGGTCGCGGAAGACGACAAAGTCCGTGTACGTCTTCCCGACGCGGAAGCTGTGGTCCGTCGCCGCGTTGTGCACCTGCAGCACGTACGTCGTCGAGAGGCCCGTCGAGAAGAGCGGTGGCACCTTGGTCTTGATGATCTTGGCGCTCACCTTGGTGAAGATGTTGGTGTCTTTGACCATCTCTGCCGTGTAATGCTACTGCCACTGTAGCACTTTCCAGCATCAAGTTTTTTGTATGGTATACTTAACTTGATACTCACAGCAATCAAAACAGTGTTTCCACATGTCGCAGCCAGTGCTTTGCACGGATCGCCACTGCTCTTCATCGATCGGTCAAACGATGAAATGGTAAATGGTTGGCAGGATTTATACCCGAGGATCCTACTCGATGGCTTGGTCGCTGGCTGGACGCTGGCGACGATACTCATATTCGCTGGCGCGTTTTGGTCACAAGCTGTGGTCGTCCAGCGGGCCCATGTCTGTGTCTTCCATCATCATACTCGTGGGTGCTCCCACCGGCGACGCGATCGGACTAGTCGAGGTATAAGTACTATGCACAAGAGTAATGACCAACCTCATGGGCTGACCGTGCTTGTCAAAGCCGATCTCTCGAAGCACACGCGTCGTCTCGGGCGTCGCTACGCACCTGTCACGAAAGCGAAGCTCAAGGCAAACGTACGTGGCAGCGGGAGACCGAGCAGCGACACGGGCGACGGTGGCACGTTGCTCGACGACGGGCGGTGGCGCTTTTTTGAGTCTGGCCGTACGCGGTCGTCGGTCTCGTCCAGGAAGACCTCTTGCCGAAACATCTACTCGGCGTCACGATCATCCCCTGATAGAGAATGCTACCTCGAACGCCAAGCGGTCGTGGTCGAGCTTTTCTGCTTGTTGTGTAAAGAGGTGGCGCTCCGACTCCATGTTCTCCGCTGTGATGGCCAGCGCCTGCTTTTCGTGCGAGAGCGACTCCATCATATCTTCGAGTTGAGAGAGCTCGAGTCGCGGCTCGCCGCTCGACATCTTGGGCGATGCGTCGTCCAGCGCGAGGTGAATCAAGTGATCTTGCTCCTGAATGATCCGAACCGCGTCACGCAGCTGTGCCTCGAGTGTCGCCACGTGCTTCTCGTGCTTGAGCTCCATGAGGCACCCAATCTACGTCCAACGACTCAGATCGCTCTCAGGTCATGAGGCCTCTTGCCTTTGTCCGAAGACTCTCGAGCCGGTCCTCGATCATCGCGAGCACATTGTTGCCCGACGCGAGGATCGGCATCGTAAAGAGGTTGGTCGCAATGCTTTCGTCGCCGAGCTGCAGCTGCGTCTCGACGTCTTGGGGCATGCCTTGCCTGCACATAGAAATACATCAGAGGTGGCCATTGACAAAGGGTGTACTGGTTCGAAAGCCAGCGCGTCGTGGCCTTGAACTCGGTCGTGAGCTGCTTGAGCTCGCTGTGGAACTTGACCAGTTGTCGGCGCAGCGTGTCGTTCTCGGTCACGAGCGTCGTGTGCTGCTGCTCGTACGACTTGAGCATCTACGACGCCGTGTCATCATCATCCAGTAGCGTGTGAAGACCGGTCAGAACCTTGTTGACGATCGCGTGCTCCCCCTGCGCCCTTTTCTGAGCGTCCTTGCGCAAGCGCAAGCTCTCGGCGCGACCGTTGAGCTCCTTTCCCAGTGCCATACCCTACACAGATTTGTCAGCAAATATACCCATTCACCGCCCTCGTACCCGCTTCTCGGAGCTCGCCTTATTGAGGTGCTGCGTGTACTGCTTCTGAAGGCGTTCGTACTGCACTTCGCTCTTCCGGAGCTGCGCCTTGTAGTTCGAGTCCACGTGCTGCAGCCTGTTCCACGTGAGTCATTTAGAAATGGCACTTCCATCGGCCTACTGGATGCACTTTTTCTCGAGCGCGCGCTTGTCGGCTTGCAGCGCCAGCTTCTCGCGGGCCATCGCTGCGTCCCGCGCCGCAAGCAAGTTCTCCAGGTCTGCGTTCCTCTATCCAGACACATACATTTCCGACATGGTCAAATGGAGCAAGTACTTTGCGCTCGGTCTCGAGGTGGATGTTGGCGATCTGCAGCTGGCTTGCCTTGCGCGCAACGTCTTTCTCGAGCCTGGCAAACTGCTCGGTGAGCTCGTCGTTGCGCAAGACCTCTTCCCGGCGCGATTGCAGGAGCCAGTGAATGCAGTCCATGGTCCGCCGAACCTCGTCTTCGGACGACGATGTCGCGAACCGCAGGGCGCGGACCGGCAGCGCGCGTACGCCAACGTGCTGCAACTCGATCTGCCGGTTGAGGTACACTGCGTTGTCCTCGAGGGAGTTGTACTCGGGCAGTTGCCACGGCTTGGTATCGCCCCATCGCACCGCGTCGGTTGGCGCTGCTGTCATGGCTGTCGCCGGCGCGCTGCTTCCATGGAGGTCGTCGCCGGCGGTCGGCGTGGCGTCGGCGGGCGTTTGCAGGAAGACATCGCCAAAGTCCATGACGTACCCCCGACCCGACGTCGTCGTGACCACGCCGTCCGGATCCATCGTGTTTTGAAAATACAAACGCCTCGCGTTTTATTGGCCATAATCTCATCTTTTGGGCCAATCACCGGCCTTCACAACCGAATCGAGGCGCCAACCGGTTACAAGTACGTCGGCCTTTTTCCAGTGACGATGACAGAGTTGCACTCGTGTCAGTGTCAAGTTGTTCGAACCGAAAAGCTCAAGCAAACCCTGGAGCGTTAAATCGTAGCTGCACAACTCGATGCATGGCTGCTCCTCATCCAACTCATCAGTCATGGCGGATCGCTAACGTTAGTACCACAGACGACGACTGCAACAGAGCACCGAGCGTTGACTGTACCGATGCCACGTCGTCGACCATCATCTCACCAAAGTAGCGTCGTGCGACCGACCTGAGCTCGCCGCTGCAGCACATCGAATGCTCATTTCCGACGAGTCCTATAGCAAAGTCGACCGTGCCGCCTTGCTGCCGCATGACCGTCCATCGATCCAAAGCTGTGAAAGCCTGTGGACGCTGAAAACTCACAAAGCACAACCGTTTATGTCTAACCAACGTCATGTTGGCGGTCGTCTTTACTTGGGCTGGTTAACCGACGGCAAGTTGACCGACTCTTGCCAGAACGGCGCCTGCGACGCGTGAGCAGCAGCGTCCCATTGGCTGTTCTTCTCCTTCGTCGCTTCTTCCCAGGCCACGAAGCCCTTGACGATCGCAGGCTCGTCACCGAGGACCGGCAGCGTCACGCCGAGGGCCTCGGCCGCTTCGGCCATGCTCACCGTCTTCTTGCCGCGCTTGAAGATCGCGCGCGTGAGCCCTACGCTTGGACGTTTCATCGCCGTCCCGACCGCACGCGGATTCGTACCTTCGGCGTACAGAGCGCCGGTCTTGGGGCACACAAACTGGTGCGAGATGTAGCTCCACTTGTCGTCCCAGTGGATCATTTGCGTGTGAATCTCGTACGGCGCAAAGGGCGCGATGGACCGGCGGTACCGGATCGACTGCGACGCAACGATAAACATCCAGCGGCGCTGAAATGCGAGACCGAGGAGTCCGCTGAGCCTACTCAACGCGTCAGCTTTGAAACTCTACGTGAAGCGTACCCCGTCATGTGCCAGCGCGCGAGCTCCATGTTGTACAGGTACGACGAGTTGTTGAGGTGCAAATTGAGGTCGATGTCGAGGAACCCGCTGCGCGCCTTCCACACGTGGCGGCGCGTGATGGCGACGTCAGCCAGCGCCGCCTTGTCCCGCGTCAGCGCTCGCGTGAAGAGGCCCGCCGCAATGTTCCAGAGCGAGCGACCCACCATCGTCTTGTGACCCGACCTTGGAAATCGGCGACTGGCGCCACGGACCGTTCCTGGTTGCTGTTGACGCAACTTTTGATGTATTTTAAATAGCTAGCGATTTGTATTCAACATCAGTATTTTTATATCCACCAATGGCATCACGCCATTGGAAAGATATGGAAATCGCCAGACGTCCGCAACTCGTTCGCGCTAGATATGGCCAAGTTGTTCATCATTTTATGGTTTACTAGACGTTGCTGCTGATGAAATACTAGTTACAAACCGCTGGAACGTGAGGCGGATGACTACAGGCGCAATCACTCGGTTGCGACGATTCGTAGAAGACCACGGATGTGTCGCCATGCATTATATACTATCGTTCCTGTTTCTGATAATCTTTGGTGTTTAGGACGCCGGCGCCTCCACAAACGGCTTGCGCGTGTACGCCCCAACGAGCGGGTTCTCGACGCCGTCGACGTGGTTGTTGAAGTCCATGAGCTTGAAGAGCACTTCCTCTTCCGGCGACTTGCCCTCGCTCTGGCCGCCGTACTCGACCGGAATGTTCTCGACCGGAATGCGCTTGACGAGCGCCTCGAAGATCGCGCTCTTGCCGCGGACGATCGTCACCTTCTCGCGCGTGACCTCGTCGATCATGCCCTGCACGACCTTCCAGATCATGTTGAACCACATGGGCACGTTGACTACAAAGATGTACGCGCAGCGCTCCGGGTAGTGTTTGCCTACAATCGTATGTATCAATGTATCGAGTGTCGACATCCAAGTACCTGTAAACGACGACGCCTTCCGGATGTAATCGACGACTTCGCCGCCAAAGTCGGCCATGCCAATGCCTTCGACGTCGATGACCGTGATGCACTTTTGGTTGTCGTCCTTCTCGACGACGCGCCAGAGAAACTCCGAGATCATCGTGTAGTTGCGAATGAGGTTCTCGAGTGTGACACCTTCGGCGCGAAGCAGCTTGAGGTCGATCTTGCCCGGCTTCTCGTAGTAGACAGGTTCGTTGTGCAGGCCGCGCTTGTGGTAGTAGTGCGGGTAGTTTTGCTTGATGAGACGGAAGAACGGCATGGGCTCGTCGAGAATACCGTCGACACCCTCCTCCTTGCGCCACGCGAGCGTGTCCTCCCAGCGCACTAGAGGCAACATCTCAGACGCACTTCTCAATGGCGTGGGTTCGTACCGAGGGCCGCGGCGGGGTCGCCCTTGACAGCGTTCATGTACCGCTTCGGCACGGGCGGTGACTCGCCTTTGGTGCTGGCGACAACGTTAACTGCAGGCGCCACAGGTCCCTCGGCGTCACGCCGGAAGACGTATTGCAGCAGCACGAGCTTCTTCGTACCGGGCGCGGCCAATTCCTGCGCCGACGTCGTCGACGATGGCTTCTTGGGCGTTGCTTGGTTGCCTGAAAGCAGGAGAAACATCGCCGGGGTCCAAATACAGGCTGCGAGCGCGACGGCGATCCACTGGTGCACGAGGCCGGAGCGCTTGAGCAGCGCGAGGATCTACACAAGTAGCAGACGTCAGGCTTGGGTTAGGCTCGCGCAGCAACGTACAACGGACGAAATGACCACAAGAATCGAGACCTTGTGCACCGGGGTGTCCTGGAGCTTTTGCGCCAGCGCCTGCGTCATCGGCACAGACGGTTCGGGTGCGCGGTACGCAGGCGACGACGGGTCCGGCGCGACCTGCAAGCTGAGCTGGACACCACCCGGGCCATTGGTCAGCGGGACGTAGAGAGGGCCCGACGAGTTTTGGCTGTCACGGACCAAGTCTTGCACAAGCTCGGGCGTCAAGAGGAGCGTCTTGTCGTGGCTAAAGCGCACCTCGATTGTCTTGTCTTCGGTCGTAATGTCAATCGGCTGCCCAAACTGATAGCCCGAGAGAATCTTGGACTTGAGTCGCACTTGCTTCACTTGGAGCTTGGGCGGCGCGATCGTGCAGTGGAGGTCGTGGCCTGCAATACATAAGTCCACACGTTCTTGGCACAGTTCGATATACCTTTGCCGTCGCAGCAAATGTAGCCGCCGAGAATCGACGACGTCGGCTTCTTGAAGTTGGTGAGGCGCTTGTTGTACGCGCGCACGTGGCGGTTGGCGTCCTCGACGTCAATGACGATCGAGTCCCCAAAGTGCACAAAGAGCGACGTCGATTGCGGGCCCTTGGGGTTCGGATGGAAGCTCACAAACATCTCGCCGGGCGTCTGGCGCGGGCGTGGACCAACATAGCCCGTGATGCCACCCGTCTTGTTGTTCCAGACTTCGTCGTTCTGATTCACGAGCACGAGTGTGTGGCCAAACTGGACGGGCGACCCGAGCTTGTGCGTCTTGCTCGGGTCCAGCACCGTGTACTCATCCTCCTTGAAGAGATGTTCCTGCGACGGCCCAAGCGGTGGCACGCAGTTGAGGATGCCATGCTTTCCCTTCTTCTCGTAGACGCCGAGCCCGACATCGGTGGGCGCGCTCGCACTGTGATACGAGCTCGCCGCCATGAGGCGCAGCTGCTGACCGTAGAGCAGGACGCCCTGCGGGATCGGGACGAGGACCGGCGCGCTTGAGACCGCGCTGGTCGCGGTGCTTGACGGTCGCGACGACGCCGCCGACGTGCTCATGCTGCTGCGGACCTTGTCGGGAAATGAAAAATCGTTACATCCCAGCGAGATACGAGTATCGTAAAATGAACAAGTTTTATTACGCATACAAAAAGCAAGATATGGGCGATGAAAACAGTTAAATGACGTCGAGTCCACGTGGAATCTGTGGAGCGCAACGCTTTTTATGACTGGATGTTTGTATGCAACGCGCCTCGTTTTAAAGAATCCGCACCGCCACCAGACTGCTGCCTTCTTGAAGCTGCCACGACGTTAGCAGCTCCCTGTCAACGTCAGCGAAATAAGGATCGATCTTGGCATGGGTATTCCCAGAGTACTAGGTACTAGAAGTACTAGATGCAGCTAATGTGAGAGATTCGGTGACGCCGACAGTGGCAGGGACCAGCATTACCACCGCAAACCGCGCGGCCGGTCGCGGCCGGTCTCTACCGGCTCCTGCGCATGGCGTCAACGCTCACTTTCATGCGGCCGCGCTGCTTCGCGGCATACTAGTAGTAGGGCCACAACAGTCGTTCAAAGACCGGCCATTGGAACATAACTTTCGACTTGCTGCACACTCGGAGTCTACGACACGCAGATGAGCTGTCGTCCGATTGGTGGCGGAGCGCATGCGTGGGCAGAATGAATGCAGTACCGACCTTACTCGTAAGGAGGCGATCAACGTCGCCGAGAGGTTTCGTCCACTGACAAAGTTGAACGACAGGTGACGACTGGCGGAGCATTCGCTCTGGCTTGGGTACACGGGCATTCATTAAGGTCTTGCCTGTCTGCAACAAAGCCTATGCGGCTATTTCAGGCCCTTGCTCGCAAGACTGCTCTGCGAGGAGGCAAAGCTTGCTTGCAGATCTGCGAGCAAGACGGTCAGGACAGAATCCGGAAATGTAGCCAATCATACTCCAGCGTACTGCTCGCAAGCAGTTCCATCGATTTGATTGGTCACATTCAAGATTTGCATGGCATATCCTCCAATCCGAGGGCATGTCGATCAGGGGTTGACTGCCATTTATTACGGTATCCGGACGCTCGCCTGACGGCAACTCGACCCAGAATCCACAATGGCCACGATGAGCGCGAACGCGTTTGCGATGTTCTTGACGCACCACGAGGCGCAGCTCCGCGGCGCTGCGATCCCCGAGCACCTCTGGCCGTCGCTCTTCCAGAAGCTCAGGTTTGCTTCTCTCTCATATACACGCGTCTCATACGCGCTGTAGCAACGAAATCTTTGACGCTGGCAACTACTTTCAGCTCGCGGCCGACGAAGACGGCGACTTGCACGCGGTGGCGTTGCAGGACATTGCCGCGGCGGACGCCGATGCCGTCTTCCTCATCGACCATGCGTGGACGTACACGACGGACAACGACCAGGCGCGCGTGGCGCTCATGACGGCGCCGTCGCTCTTGCCGCGCATGGAGGCGCTCATGCAGCTGCCGGTGGACGAGTCGGCGACGACCCACGACCGCGCGACGGCCGTGCTCCGGGCCATGTGGCGCTACGCCAACTCGTACCGCCTCGGGCACCTCCGCCCCGAAGAGGCCGCGACAATCTGGTACATCATGGACGAGTTTGGGTCTGCGATCGAGCACGCGGACGCGCCCACCTTTCGCATGGCGCCCTTCTACTACGCGCCGGCGCAGTGCGCGTTCTCGATCCTGTGGCCGATCGAAGATGTCGAGGCCGGCGACTTTGCGTCCCTTGCGTACGCGACGGCGGCGACCGACGACGTCCGCATCGCGCTTCTCGCCGGCATCTTCTTCCCCAGCGGCGAAGAGTACGTGGCGCAACTCCCGGCCATCTGCGCGGCGCGCCAGCTTCGCCAGACAAGCATCTACGACGCCCAGGCGACGCGCGACGACGAGGTCGTGAGCGCGTCGGCGAGCGTCCGGACGCCGGCGTCGTCGTGGGCGCTGCCGATCAAGGTGTGCACGGACCTCAAGCTCATGAAGGAGTTTCTGGACGACCCGAACTTTGTGTTTGTCGACAACGAAGTCGACGCCAACGTCGTGTGGCCGACGCGCCACATCAAGGACTACGTCTCGCTCGAGGCCAACGAGAACGTCAAGGTCTTCAACCAGTTCCCGAACGAGAAGGTCCTCACGTGCAAGGACCTCCTCTACGAGACGTGCAAGCGGTACGCACCAGCTAAAGACGTGTAGTCTTATCCGATCCTTGTAGCGCGTGCAACAACCAGCAGCCGCCGTTCATGGCGCTGACGTACAACATGGAGTCGGAACTCCCCGAGCTCATGCAAGAGTACGTCCGGCGCGACGCTGCTGGCGAAGACAATGTGTGGATCTGCAAGCCGTGGAACCTCGCGCGGTCGCTCGGTACGCCGCTAATTTGCGTCGACGCAAATGCTGACGTATTCGGCTGTAGATACGACGATTGCGACGTCGTCGGCCAACCTCGCCAAGCTGGCGCAGACAGGCCCCAAGGTTGCGTGCAAGTACATTACGCAGCCGCTTTTGATCAAGGAGCGCAAGTTCGACTTCCGCTTCCTCGGTAACCTCGCCCCTTCTGCATTCGATGGTCTTATCTCTAAACCAGTCATGGTCGTCAACACGCAGCCGCTCGAGCTGTACGTGAGCGGCGTCTACTGGCTGCGTATCGCCAACAAGCCATTCACGATGGACAACTTTGACGACTTCCAAAAGCACTTCACCGTCATGAACTACACCGACTACGGCGTCGAGATCATGCACAACCAAGAATTCGAAGACCAGTTTGCGCGCGAGTACCCGAGCCAGGACTGGGCGATCGTCAAGGCCGACATCTTTAACGCCATCAAGGCGCTCTTCGCGGCGGCCACGTCGCACCCCGCGCCCCAGGGTACATGAGCACGTCGAAGCATTCGTCGCTTACAGTGTTTAGGGCTGGGCCACTCCAACAAATCGCGTGCGCTGTACGGAGTCGACGTGATGCTCGAGTGGCACGACGAAGTCATTCACCCGGTCGTCCTCGAGGTTCGGTTTTGTCTCCCTATACGCTTGCAACTAATTGATGAGTTAGTGCAACTTCCATCCCGACTGCACGCGCGCGTCGCGCTACTTTCCCAAGTTTTTCAACGACTTGCTCAACGTCCTCGTCCTTAACAAGCCCGAAGCGACTGTGTACGGCGCGACCAAGTTGTAAATTCTAATTCAGATTTGGATTCGGTTTCAGTGGATCAGCCAGCTCGCGTAGACGCTACTCAACATTACAGGCCTCCAACATACATGTACCCGACTCGGTGTCCAAGCATCCTCGAAGAACCCTCGATGAGGTCTCCGT